>NC_072455.1:19265918-19415918 GCF_027596085.1 Anoplopoma fimbria | reverse complement strand
CCTGGTTTAAGGACTTATTACTGCAGCTCTCTATGCACTACTGAAGCTGGGAAGCTCTCCAGGGCCTTGACAGTAGTTTTTTTTTTTAAAGAAGGGGAGCATACTTTCTTTGTGCAATGCAAGCCAGCGACTTCTGCAGTCCTCATGCTTCCACTGTCCAACCCTGTTGTACACCTGACACACCAATCCACGCTACCACCATGCAGCCCTAAAATCCTTGTAAATATCCGATAACTGCGGACACTTTGCGGGGTCAGAAAGCCTAAGGTGGCTGCGTTTCTGTAGTTACTACTTTCCTGCTCGGCCCTCCGTGACTCATGAGACTTATTTAGCATGAGTCACTACAGTGCAAGTCCACACCTTTAAGGCCACTCAAGGCTGGAAAATGCCTGGAAGGATGGTCGAAGCAGATGTTTTTGGATACAGAGTGTTCTGGGGGAGTCTCGTCCTTAAAGGCAGACAGGTCGCAGTAAAGGTTAGACAAGGATGAGTAAGAGCCGAGGTACTGTGAGATGCAAACAGACAGGACAAACTTCCACCACTGGGGATTCAGCTTTGAATGTGTGTGTGTGTGTGTGTGTGTGTGTGTGTGTGTGTGTGTGTGTGTGTGTGTGTGTGTGTGTGTGTGTGTGTGTGTGTGTGTGTGTGTGTGTGTGTGTGCAGGGAGAGAGAAGGAAATAGGCAGAGCTAGAAAGGAGTGAGTCAATGTGTATTTATTACAGCAAAGGGCTGGAGATCAGGGAGAGAGCTGGAGATATTAAAGATCTCATAATATTATTCACTGGATTAGAGACAAGTGTAAAAACGCAGCTTTACGCGGTTCACTTCCACAAACTGTAAAAACTCACAAAGATAAAGATCAGGCTTAATCTTGGATAATCAGGATTTTTTATTTTTATATTCTTATACTCATTTGATAGTGGACAGTTAAAAGAGATAGACATTATTGTAAATTAGTGTAAATTCTTGGTATTAGAGCTTTGGTTTGACAATCGCTGTTCAGGAAGGTTTGGGTAAACGATACGTTACATTTGGGAAAAATAGTTTGAGTAAATCTAAATTTTAACTTGATTTTACACGGATTTAAGTGCCTCTGCTTGAAAAACAAAGAGTGAGTGAGTTTAACAAACCATATACTTATAAAACTCTTCAAAAACCAATTGCGTGATCTGAAATTCACCAGGAAAGAGTGGCCAATTTCTCAGTTTATTACAGTATATGAGTGATTTATCCAACAGTAGCAATGAATAACACAGAACATTTATCTATTCAGTAAAATGCACACCATTAAATCCACCTGTGTCACACTGTAATGGTATAATGGTGTAGACTGATTGCAGAGGGTAATTTACATGTGAGCTTTTGTTATGGATAACAGTGATGGGATCCTTATTGGACAGAGTGATGGATAATTTACCAAGCTGTACTCTGCAGGCTCTGTTTAATGTCTTTGAACTGATTTCCTTGAACATTAAAGATTTGCCTGTAAATGGAAAACCTAAATTATCTAAATTATTATTAATAATGATAAGTCTGAGAGATAAATTGTGTTAGCAACACATTTCATTCAATTACTTAACTGAATATCCACCTACTTGCTTTTTTCCCTGGTGCCGTCAACCATATCTCATAATCTTCATCAGCACAAGTTAGCATATTGTGATAACTCAGTTTTCATCAAGGGACCCATGAAACTTTGGTCATGTGATAAGAGGTCAGAATTGAATAATCTCCATGACAACTGACGATGAAGACCCTGAGATGGCCACATTGTTTTACCTTGGTAATGTTTTGCAACACTGTTAATCAGGTCAAAGCTCACATGCTGTGCAGTGATCTCTGCACATCATTTCTAACAGGTTGGGCTGTTCGATACACTATCCCTATAAAAGGCGGGTTAAGTAATGTTTTCTTCATCAGTGTGCCTACATGTTTTATTAGGCTCTTCTCATATTTTCCTGCAGAAGCCATAATGCTCCATCACGTGCCTACTTGCCGGCTCCGTCTGCCCACTGGAGCCCTGGCTGGCTTCAAAGCGCTCCTGTCGCCTAATGATAATGAATGCAATGTGTCTGCTCAATGTGCTTAGTGGCTCACTGTCAATCTGTTCCACTCAGTCTCAGGTTACAGTCTGCCCGTGCACTAGAGGAGCAGCCGCAGCCAGGAGAGACACTTTTCCTGGTTGGTTTGCCCGCTGGATGAGTGTGTGGTCATGAACCCTCAGCAACAACAATGTATTTGTGGCCCCGTGGTCCGAATCAAAGGAATGCTCTTAAGATCCAATGCAAATACGTTAGACAGCAGTTTGATACAATTCTGAACTCCTGCACTATTCCTCCTCATATCCTTTGCAAAGGTGTCCAGGAAGCCTGTGTAATATATTTCAAAGCTCCACGAAGAAAATATTTGACTGTATATGAAAGGATTGATGAAGAAATCAATAAATAGGCAGGACATCGCCCCGCTGGGTTATTAATAAAACACTAAAGGAGTCCTTTCAGATGTGGCTTTCTGTGGTCTGTCCTTACTGGGTCAAAGCAATCTATTTACGCCTCTTCCTCACCCCTGCTCTCTCTCCATCCAGTCCTTTTGCTCTGCAGATAAAAGAGGGCTCACTGCGAACAAAGCAAAGAGTTTGACAGAGCTGCGGCCACCTGCAGTGGACCAAACCATTCTGTTTGCTCAGGTTCATATAAAAACAGGCCATCTGAGGATGGAAGGAATGAGTAAGTCCCAAGAGAAATTTATAGCGATGGACACATGTCATGAGCAGCATTAAAGCCTTTGAATGCTGTCAAAATACTCTTCCAGTTGCATAGACACCATAAAAAGAACGTAATTTGCAGCAGATAATGGAGGTTTAATAATCTCCTTGGATGGCCAGAATAACCCACATGTAAATTATATTTACATCCACATCGAGAGCATGTGCTGCCAGAGATGGTGAGATAACTTCCCAGACTGGGGGGGTTGCTATGGGAACATGACTCATCACAAGTCCGTCCTGTTTTACCTGTGGCAGCTGCACAGCACTCATAAGGCTATTTCATGCTCCTTTTGTTTGCCAACCAGCAGTGCTGAGTCTCAATTCTCAATAACATATCATATCAGATGTCTGGGAAAACACAGCGACACACAGGTGCAAAAAAGGCTTTTGTAGCCAGACGTGTCTTTTTTTTTGTGCTGTATATTTAGGAGCACTTTTTATGGAGTTACCAGAAGTGAGGCTGTGATTGAATCAAAACCAGTCAATCAGTCAGTCACATTAGACCATGGTTGTGCAAGCATCAATATGCATGTGTCGCTGTATGTATCAATGCAATTTGCATGATTTTTTGATGACTTTAAAATCATACGAGATTGTTGACCTTAATGTGTTGGCTGAGTTACAGATGCAATTTGATTTAATAGAGGCTTTAATGCGTTATGATGTATAACTCATAAACTGTTTTATGTCCTCATATCTTACATCAATTTGCAGTAGTGAGTGCTTTATAAGTGTTATACAAGTTGTAAATGGTAATAAACAAGCCTCAATACAGTAAAGTGCATTGTTTAGTCATCATATCAAGCTTAAGTTAAGTTATTTAGTGTATAATAGAGACTATTTTCAAATTTGTACAATAGTTGAGTTATAAATATAAAGTCATAAAGTGAATGAGCCTTCATAGACTTGAATGCATTACATTTGATCATGCACTTGTGCACACACACACACACGCACGTGAGGAACAGATTCACATAGATTAGATAAACACACAAAGACTACATTTTTGCATGCACACAGACACATATACCAACACAATTATGAACATAAACCTAAGCAACATACTTAAATGATTGTAGTGCGATGAAAATATTCATAATTGTAATGATCATGTCACATGTAGTATAAATGTCACTCTTTATTATGTGCTCAATTAAACTATTCCATATGTGGCATTAAAACTGTAGAAAATTGAATAAATAAGCAAATGTATCCAAATAATAATAAAAACATTATTAATAATGATGAAAATAAGAAGAAAACAACACAATTCACCTTAAATATGAGATGAAATCAAAAGGTTTTGATGTCATGTTTTTTGGCAGTCTTTTCTTACGGTGCAACATACAACAAACACACACACACACACACACACACACACACGCACACACGCGCACACGCGCACACGCGCACACACGCACACACACACAGTGTGTGGCAGATGTGTGAGCCCAGTTTTGTTTCTGTGTGGTGCTTCAGGCATGTTGTCATACACGCAGAAGTGTGGAGGAGGCCCATCTGTCACACCACTACTAACCCTGTAAACAGAATCCTGAGCTGTCCTTCACAACAGGCCCACGTCTTTTTTATCCTCACCGGTTACTAAGAAGAAGTATATCTCAAATAAAAAAGATAGATACAGTATGCAGCAGGGAAATGTCTGTTTGTGGAATATTTTTGTAAGTTGGAAGCTTTGGTACGTTACTTCAGGTGAGCTTGTTTTTAAGATGGATTGGTTACTACTTGTTTTTTTAACAGCAACACTAACCTTAGGATCAAATATTGATCTGTAAAAGCACAGCACGTTTTAAAGGTTAATGACTTCTGACCTTGTTTCTAACCCTCATTGTATCTCCATCCTTACAGCGACTCAATATGAGCTGACCTATGGTCAACGTGAACACAGTCTCAAATAATTGGGTCCCCAAAAGTAGATTATGTTGTTAATCCATCCATGAAAATAATCCATCACATGTATAAGAAGAGTTATGTTGTCCAAAAGTATCGTAATATAGTTGCAAGTACAACTGTTCTTAATGTACGCTGGTGCTATTTCATATATTTCTTATTGTACACCAATCCCATCAATTGGCCAAATCTATCAATACGTTGGTCCTTTGAACGATGCTTTACGTCCATTGTTGCAGCAAGCTCCAAGCCAATTTGTTCCTACAGAACACGATAACAAAAATCATTTTTTTGTAATTTTTTACAAAGTCCATAATTGCTTTGTGCATCTTGTTTTTACTACTACTTTAATACTATGAATACTACATGATAAGAGTAGTAAGGACCTGTGCACTGCTTCAGAGTCTTTATTACAAAATGCCGTCCAGAGGCAGTGTGTTATCTTGTGCTGTGTCTCTGAGACAAGCCATACCATCCTCAAAGTTACCCATGCATGACCTAAGACCTCCCCCCTCCTCCGCTCCTTCCTGGCCTCAGGCTGGACTCTGACTCTCGGGACCCTGTGAATGCGGTGATTTAAAAAAAAGCTCCCAGTGACATCCCAGGTACCACAGAGGGCCGCGGGGGGATTTCATTACTGTGCTTTTTTTTTTTACTATTAATCAATAACTTGTTTAGTCTGCAAAAAATGTCCATAACAACTTTAACGTGAAGCCCTACAACAAAACATCTTCAAATTGCTCATTCTGGCCAACCAACAGTCTAAAACCAAACATATTCTGTTTTAATGATACAAGGCAAAGAAAAGCAGCAAAGCCTCACAGAATGTTGGTCTTTTTTCTTTGGTTTGTTGTTGGACTAAGACAGTTGTTTCCATTGTACCTGCTAAACTTCGGCACGTCATTGTGAACATGTTAGCATACTGCTGTTAGCATTTAGCTCAAAGTACCACTGTGCCCAAGTCCATCCTCACAGAACAGCCAGCATATTAAGGGTTCATCATCTAAGTTATTATCAAGCACAAATTCTCAACACTTGATATGTGAGGATTTGCTTTGATTATACAAAATGCTTTTGTTGTTGACTGTTGGTCTGACATCGAATATAAATATAATATGACTTTTGACTCTAACTATTTTATGACTAAACAATAAAGATGAGCCCTTACCCACTTTATACCCCCCTACTTCCAGCGCCCCTACTCAGACCTCACCCATCTTCACATTGACCTACATTTTGATTGCTATCTTGAACGGCTGTGAGGATGTCTTGTTCCCAAAATCTGTCCACAGACAGGAAAGAACATAAACACCTGGCAAAGTAATCAAAACCACCCTTTGGTAGTTTGACAGTAGCAGTGTCTCCACATTGTGTCTTGATGACACACATACACGGACTCAGCAGGTGAAAACAAGACCAGCGTTGCTGTCGCAGCTGGTAATAATCATGAATTGCTGCCCTAATGTGAATTGTTGTCCAGTGGGGCATTTTATGGTCATTTATAGGGCATTTATTCCCCATTTATTGCATTCTTACTGCGCATGTCAAGCTCATCTTATCTCTCAAGGATCTACTTTTGTACATTTTCCTCTGTGAGTCTGACTAATCCGTTGATATTTGGTGTATTTTGCACCAACTCAGCGTCCTTCCCCTTTTTGTTACCATATATAATATTAGATTTAGTTCATTGTGGATGTAGAGACAAAAAACGTGGAGTTTGAGTCCATGTGACTCTGTGAGCCCCAGATGCGTGTTTGAAATAATTTGTTAAATTGCAACAGGTCCTTGAGGCCTTTTAGAGGAAACCTAAAACTGCAGCGGCTGATTACTCAACGCACATAAAAGCATCCTCTGAAAGCAATCTCATTTGGGGTTCTGAAGCCGCGTTCAGTGCTTCGCTCTGGTACCTCGGTTAGGTAATACACCGGTGCTGAGAGTTTTATTGGAGGTGACACCCAATCAGGCCTATAAATAGCTTTGCACTTTCCCCCTGGGACCCAGCTGTAGCTTTCTCCCACGCATTTGGTCACCTGTTTGTAGGGGGACTGACATCACCCACTGATGCTTTGTGGTTCTGACTCTCTGACAAAAACACTCACACTGGGACATTCATACCATCAGTAGCTTCACAGTTTGGGAGTCAGACTCTCATCAGGAATAACGATGCTTTTAAAAGGCAGTCAGTTCACGAGTAGTTCATCAGGGTTTCCCTAAACTACATTTAATGGTGACTCACCTAATTACTTAAATACTAACGTGCAGGCAGGCCTGGAGTAAAAGCGAACTCTCTGATACTGTATCACTCTTACATAAACAAAACAATTCACTTAATTGGAGGGGACGGGGAATCAGGCACAAGCCCATAGGCCTCATAACAAGTGGGCATATGAAACGAATGAAAAACGAGAAAAGATATGCAAAAACCCCTGCAGGCTGGGACTGACCCCAGTGAGTCACTGTCTACACAGGCTTCTCCAGAATTGGGCATGACTCAGTAACGAGCACAAACATTTCTGAAGTGCACTTCTGTTGCCGGCTGCTGCATGTTACTCCAATTTGCTCAAGGTTTTCTGGCATAAATTGATAGGAACATTGGCGGTTTACTATGGAGCGATTTTGTACATTTTCTGCTGTTTTATGAAAGCAAAAGAAAGATCAGGTGCTTATTCTTGGGAACAGTGGCAAACATCTCAGTTGGTTACCTTGTAATAGAAAAACGAATGAAAGGATCGACATTAATAGAATTTCTGAGAATTTTAGAATAAAAGTGGCTTTCTACTCTTTTGAACACTTAAAAAAAGGTTATAATTAGTATGTCTGATGGCAAGAAGTTACATACACGTCTATTGTTTGTTATCTCCACTGGATTTTGCCATTAAAACACTGGTCCAACTGCACACTGGACATAATATTTCAGAAGATGGACTGGTAGATGTAAAAGACATTGCACTCGCATCTTCTCATGAGCTCCTACAAAAAACAAACTAACAATCAAACTTACCATACAGTGGCAAAGGAGACTGGATGTTGCAATGTAGCAAAATTTGTGTTAATGATCGATGAGTTGCTTTATTAAGGTTATTTTCCCCCAGTAATAAAAAAAATATGACATCTGGTTTCCTCATCAGTAGCCCTACTATATTTCTGCTGTCTGTTATTCACCTACATGTCAGTCTACATAACCTCAATATCATCAAAGATAAAAACTGTTATTCGAGATCACAGTATTCTCTTGTCTATTTCTGCGTGACGACACAACATGATGATCGCGCACAGTGAATCTACAGTTAATTAATAATTCATTTCAGGAAAAGGATCTCTCGCTTGTGCACCTGGTGCCATTTGGTTGGTCACTGCAGAAGCGTCTCCAATCATCCCGGAGCTGGATTTCCTCCAGATCTACATTGGTTTTCTTTCTGAGAGAGCCTTGATCAATGAGGACGATTGAGGACAACTCAAACATGTGAATAACTTATCCGGGATGATTGATCTTGTGGTTTTTTTGGGGCAGAAGAGGGGAAGAAGAGGGGAAGAAGAGGGGAAGAAGAGGGGAAGAAGAGGGGAAGAAGAGGGGATGGGAGGAACAACACAGATCACAGAAGTTCTCCAATATGTAGGAAAGACGGTGTGACAAGGACGAGTTGTTCCCACATCTCTGGGTGTGATTGCTGGCTCTTCTCCACGTGATAAGTAAAAAAAAAAAAAAAAAAAAAAAACAAAAAAAAAAAAAAAAATCAGTCATTTCAGTAGGAGGCATGCTGGTCCTCCTCAGTCCTCTATACCAGATCTGTGTGATGCGTGGCTCACTTTTTTGCCGAGCTCTCCACCTCCACCTCCACCTCCACCTCCACCTGTCGGACCATTAATGGGGGGAATAATCGACGCGTTTGAGGAGTGAGAGATGGTGTGATGGCTGCTGGGTTCAGCACCCTGGACAGCGCTCTTGGAAGTTGGAGGAGACGCGCACGGATTTAATTGGAGGTGGAGGAGGTGGTGGAGGTGACTTTACAGTGAGACATGGACTCTGCTGAAATCCTCTTCGCTGTGCTCATCATCGCAGTCGCGGTCGTCTCTCTGCTCTCCAACCTTCTGGTGCTGCTATGTTTCGTCCACAGCACCGAGATCCGTCGACAGGTGCCCGGTGTGTTCACCATGAACCTGTCCTTCTGCAACATCCTCATCACCGTCCTGAACATGCCGGCCACCTTGGTGGGGATTATCAGGGACCAGCAGCCGTTCGGGGATTGCATCTGCCACACGGTGAGCTTCTTGGAGACCTTCCTGACAGCCAACACTATGCTGAGCATGGCAGCTCTCAGCATCGACAGGTGGATAGCTGTGGTGTTCCCTCTGAGTTACTCCACCAAGATGCGCTACAAGGACGCCTTGATCATGGTGTGCTACTCCTGGTTGCACTCCTTCACCTTCTCCCTGACGGCTCTGCTCTTCTCCTGGGTCAACTACAACCACGTGTATGCGTCCTGCACCTTGCAACCGAGGGAGGAAGGTGGAGACAGGATCAGGTTCGCGATCTTCACCGTGGTGTTCCACGCCACCAGCTTCATCCTCTCCCTGCTCATCCTGTGCTTCACCTACTTGAAGGTGTTGAAAGTCGCCAGGTTTCACTGCAAAAGGATTGATGTTATCACCATGCAGACTCTTTTCCTACTGGTCGACATTCACCCGAGGTAGTTCACCCAATGATTTGGTTAATTATTTATTTTATTTATTTATTTATTTTGCATTGCAATTTATAATTCACAGTCTAAAAGTCTTCTGCTGTTTTCAGCGTGAAACAAAGATGTTTAGCGGAGCAAAAGAGGAGAAAGCAGAGAGCCACGAAGAAGATCAGCATCTTCATCGGCTCATTCATCATCTGCTTTGCTCCCTATGTAATAACAAGGTAAGTCGAACTGATAATTACTCATCTTAATCCCTGAAAAACACCTGTACAACAACTTAAAAGATAAATAACCCCACTGTAACAATACATGAAATACATAAACATCTCTTCATCCAGACTCATTAGAGTTGTTTTCATCTAGAAGATACAGATCTGTCACTCCATTAGATCAGATAAGACTCAATAATACTTGAGGCACATGGTCACATTAGAGTCTCTCTGGATCATGAGGCGGCTCATTATTCTCCTGCATCGTCATGTAAACAGGTGACTTCTGCTGAAACACACACACAGTACAATGTAGGACAACAAATAGAGTACACACAAGAAGTGGTGGCTCCCAGAGAAATAAGGAAATGATACAGATGTTGTCAGCCAGATGTGGTGCTGATTATCCATCAGTTTGACATTTGAATGGCAAGAGGGAGGACCCATTAACAAGCAGAAAGCGTCTGAGTAACCCCTGACCTCAGCCTCTGGAAGTAGCCTCAGCAACTCCTAATTATGATTATTCATATTCATGACTCTGTTCTGCTTTTAAAGTAGCATTTATGAACATCAGTTAATGATGATGAAAGTGTAATATTCTTTGCTCTCTGTGGTAACCGTATGCTTTTATTACATTTTTGTTCCTTAATGGTAATGAGCAGACCATAAAGTACTGTGAAGGGGGCTGAAGCTTATGGATACATTTTTAAAAAGATAAAGCTGTCCCCAGTGGTATTAAATGTTTTTGTTTGATTTTAATTACCTTAAAAAACAAATCAAACAATGAAATAAAAAAACAAACATAATATTATATGTATTACCTTACATGTATGCTCTTTGAAAGATTTAAAATGCCATTTAAAAATAAAAGAAAAAGCTCACCTGCACCTCCTTGTCCAAATAATGATTAATATTAACAAATATCGGCAGGTTTAAGCTGTTCTCTGATGCCGACGTATTCCAATTTGTGTTTAATTGAACTTTATTTCAACGTTTTTAAGTAGGCCTTTTAAAACGTCCATACAATTTGTAAAAACTCAAAAGAAGGCTGAATTTTTAAGGCCACCTCATGCTCTTCAAAATTTCAGACTACCCTCACTTTTGAAAAACACCAAAAACACATGACTCCTAACGTCCCTTATGTGTTAAAAGCCCTATAGGTTCAGTCTTACCTGATTCACTTTGAAAATTAAAAATTAACTGAGGAAAAAAAAGAGCTCTGACGTAGATGTACTTTGTCTAGTTATGTTTCTGCTTCCGCCCCTTCAGGTTGGCCGAGCTCATACCCTTCGTGGACATCAACCGCCACTGGGGAATCATCAGTAAGTGCCTCACATACAGCAAGGCTGCGTCCGACCCCTTTGCCTACTCCCTCCTACGTCAGCAGTACAAGAAAGTCCTGGTTACCGTCGTCAACAGGCTGCTCCGCCGTGACCTGTACCCCTCATCTGGCCATAACAGCTCTTTGGACACAGAGAACGACTACTGTCTCCAGAGGATCAGCTAATGGCAAACTCGCGGACACGGCAGAAACACACTACGGGCCAAAAATAAAAAGGTTGCCTCTTGGAAGAAGGTGGGCAGAGGAGAAGGATGAAGATGAAGACAGAGAGGACAGGATATTGTTAGACAGGGAATAAGAGAGCAGAAAATAGGGGACAGGTTGTGGGTGGGGGGGGCAAAGAGAGAGCACAAGAAAGGAAGATGGTGGGCGGAGAAGAATGAAGAGACAGTAATGAGGGGGAGGATGGAGCGGTGATATGGAGCGATGGGGACGAGGTGGAGACGTTGGCCTCAGACAGCATTGGTAAACAGGAGATCTGTGATTCATTTGTGACAGCGGAAACACACAAAACCACACAGGTGACTACAAAGATCAGACAAATCAATTTCCTGAAATAAGTCACAGGTTCAGATTACTCTTAAAGTGAAGGACCACACAGCTGGACACCAGCTCCTTCTTCTCTGTTGAGCGACACGTATAAAGTGGCCTTTTGTACTCTACCAACCACTTTGTAATGATTTCCACAAATCCACATGTAATGAACTTTCCTCTGCTACAAAACACAGGGACAGAGGCAGAAGCTGATGGTCGATAGTTGCGAAGATGTGAAAAAGAAGGACAGACTTGCGTACTCTTACTGTCGGTGTGGAGACTCTACTGCTGCACATTTTTGCCATGTTCTGTATAGACAATGTTAGACTACTTTGTATGTCAGTCACTAAATATCAATGCACTTTGTCTAATTCTCTCAGAGCTACTATAGTTAACAGGAGCCAAAGGCAAATAACATTTACACCATGATATTAAATGGGGAGGCTGGCGATATTCTACGTTTTTGCTATTGTCAACAAGTGCTATGAGAATAACAAAACCGACAATTTGTTTCTCCATCTCTCTGTGTTTGCGGACCCTTTCCTTTTAGATTTATTTTTGCTGTTGTTGCGTTTGTTTGAGTATAGGTATGGCATGCAACACAGGTCAATCAAAAAATGCACACCCTTTGGTATGCGTCTAAATTAAGCCACCAGACGCCCCACAGGTGTATGGTGATCTTATGAAATGGGTCATGGACATTTAAATTAATTTAAAACTATTTTCATACTTTCTTTCTGCAGTTTAGCACTGAAGGTTTTAGAAAACTTAACAGGAGAGGACTATTTTTCAGATGCAGATTCGTACAAGTGGTGCACTTGTGAGTATTTATGGCAGCAGTAGTGGTATGTTTGTTTGACTGAAAATAAGCTACAGTGCCCTGATTCATGATAATGAAGAAACATGTCACCCAGGGCAACAGTGTGGCTCATTCATTTGTTTTTAATTGACCAATAAGGACCACTCCATGTCAGTAAGAAGATGTCTTTATTTTCAATGCCAGGTGTACTGAATAGTGGCCGTTTTACAAAAACTCCCAAGTTCCTACGCCACTTAAACTGCAAAGCATTTTTCTGTTTGGACACATGTTTTATTCAATTAAATCTAACTTCCTACATGATTAAAACCAGCGTTCTCACAAGTCCAGGGATAATGTGATTTTAGAGTTTATTTGAAGATTGAGATATTTGGCTACACACCTGTTGGTATGATCATTCATTATTGGTTTTGGTACCTTAGTAGGAATTCTTGACAGTAAGAAAAACACAGAATATTACCCGACTTCTCCTTTAAAGCGTGAGTGTGAAACTGAATGTACTAGAGATAGCCCACGTTTGACTGAAATGTATTTGTACAACTGTGCTTAGTTTTGCCAGTTGACTGGAGAAAACGTTTCTATGGATATTTACAATATGTTATTATATATTTTGCATTGTAAAGGAACAACTATTTGTCTAGATAAAAGGGAAGCAATGTGATGTAGGATAGGAATGCTTGTGTTTGTACCAGATTTGAATATGCTAATTTTTCAGAGGTTCTATACTTTAACCAGAATAGCTGCTTTATTATTAACAATCAGTTTCTTTTGGATGTACTTTAAGCACATGCATTTCCCCCCCTGTAAGCCTCTTGCTGTTCGTTGGCAGTGTGATTAGCTATAAGTGGAATATGTGCAATAAAAGCTGTCAATTATAAATCTATTAAAAATATTAATGTTTTCACAGTAATGTCATTGAATCTAGATAATGTCCTTTGATTTAATTTGTAAGTTTGTAAATTAAATTCACCAGTACAGTTAAAAGTCTTGGACACTAAATGACAAATAGTAGATCTTTTTTTCAATCGAGATGAGGATTATGGAAAAATCCTCTCTATTCAATATTTGATATTGATGAATACAGGTATACATGAAAGGAAACACAACAAATCTGTTTCTGCATCACACTGTTTTGTTTGCGTCTGCCTTTTGGCCCTAATTATATCAAAGATGAAATATGGTGTACATGTCTCTGTTGCAGTAGCATTATTGCCAATTGTAATTAAAGAGACGGATCAAAGATCATTTTTGCCAATTAGTAATCCTGATTTATTCTGCCTCGGACTTAATTTTATGCATGGAAACAGACCAACAGTAATTATCTGCAGCATGAAGTGAAGGAATCACCAAAACCACAAGCTCTTCTGATTTCAAGCAGGTTCACGCTAAACACAGCTCAAGGTGGTACTGAAGGTTTGACAATATTAACACATCTTCTGATTAACCCCAATCATCGGAAATTGCTTGAGGAGTAAGTGGTGATTAAAACTGATGGAATGGAAAATGTATGCATGGAAAAATATGTCACAGTCACTCAAGTTTAAAAGGACAACAACTGAGTCAACTGATTGAGTTTAAAAAGTGTCAAGCCTGCTTCTAATAATCTGCACAATAAATGACCATGGATATGATTAATAATTCATATTACTGATTTAGGATTTACACTCTTTACTGCCAGAGGGCCGAGCTTGCTATCAAGATTCTCTATCCAGTCCTGAACCCAGGGGGTCCTGCTATTGGTTCTGCGCCCGCCTGCCTGCATGATGAATAATCACGCTTCCCATTATGCTAATTCAGATCAGCTCATCTTGAAGGAGAGAAGACACTATAATTAGTTGAGTGAGTAAAACGAGCTCAAAGTAATGAAGCTCCTTGCAGGTAGCGTGACAAAATGTTCTGCGTGTGCTCAATTTGGGATGTAGAGCCGTTCACTTGATATGAAGTTAAATTGACAGAAATCAGGCCAGGAAGCAATCACCTCAGCTGAGTCTTGAAGACAATTAATGAATTCTTTTGACAATCAATGGTTTTGCTCTGTCAAATAACTATCTTGGTAGAAATGTTGAGAATCATTGTTTCATTAAGGAGAATTTTAAGGCTTAAAGTACTTAAAGTTTGCTTCATAGCCTGTCGCAGCTGGTGGGGATGGCTGCAGTTCACACCATCTCAGCTGCAACAAAACTTGCTCCCTTTTGCTTTAATGTTGATTTTCTGGCTCCAAGACGGACTTTAATGGTAAAGTTTATAGTGAATAGTTAAAATGTAATGGTCAGCGTGGCCCAATTTGTGCATTAGGCCTACTTGTTAGTAGGATTCATAGCAACATCTCACAGATGTCTGCTTTCTGCCTGAGTGATAAAAATGTTTGCTCTGGACACAAACAATAAATCTAATATTTTGGGGCTATAGCTAGCCTTTCTCAGCAAAGTCAAGGCGGGTCACAAGCAGTGCAGATGAAGCTGAACCTATTTGGTTTTGAACAAAATATTAAGGTGATATATTAAGACAAAAATAGAAAAAAAAAAAGGTATGTTGCATATAATTTACCCAAGACAGCTAATTATCAAAACACAGTAAAAAAAAAAAACTAGTTCAACTGCTATCTTAAGCATCATTATTTCTTAGTTAGACCAGAGTTGATATTTCCTTATTTAACACAAATAAACTTAAATATGATTTAAAAATCAAGACAATTAAAAAAAGAGTTAAAATGGGCTCAACAAAAGTGCTAATGTTAATTTAATACTTTTATTTATGTGTAGTGACCCTCAGGCATCTTTATTGACAACCAGCCAATTAGAGTCCATCATTGGTCAAAAAAAGGTCATGTGACTGAAGAAGTCGACTGTTGGCTATACAGTCAAACATTTAACTCCAATTAAGCCATGTGAGAATATTAAATGATTATAGTTTATCGAAGGGGACATTTACTGACTAGAGAGTGAAAAAAGTCTCCTTGCACAAAAACTACAACTAAAGAGGAAAATATGCCATCATGCTGCCTTTTTCATTTAATAAAAAAACTCCTTTAATGTGCTACATATTCATGCAAATGTCCTTAATTCACCTCAGAGCCACTTCCTCTGTAACTTGATATTTGACCGCAGTACAAGTGAGGGGAAGTTCAGGGGGAATTTCTTGCAGACTTTTTGGGAAATTGACGCACACACACACACACACACACACACACACACACACACACACACACACACCCTCTGCGAGGTGCCACATCGAAACGGAATAAAGAATAAAATCACGGAATAACGAGCATCATCATCATCATCATCATCATCATGCTGCTGCTAATCCTTCTGCAGTTGTCGGTCCTTGTGTCGTCTGCTTCTCGACGGTGTGACCCAACCTTTCGAGGTAAAGTTATTCAACTTTATACGATGAGATACTTTATTATTAAACGTGCATCCGGAACCTGCTGCAGGAATTAGACATGTTTTCCTGTGCAGGTTTTTATTTTATTTTCTTTTTTTAGGTTTTTAAAAGCTGACTTTGATGCAGTAAATCATGTAAAAAAAAATACTTTTAAAGTAACTTTTTTTTAAAGGCACAAAAATGACAGTGATCAGATGTTGGCCTGTCGCATGTCGTGGTACTGATACTCCAGATAAAAGCATGCTTTTCAACTTTAAGGATCAGGATTTTCAATCTTATAAAAATACTTTGAACTTTAGTGACTTGATACATTTGTAGACGGACATGCATTTTTAAAAAGCAGAGTATTTTGTAGGCTACTTTTAGCTTTTTCAGAGACAGCTCTGCCATCTAGTGTCTGCCACAGTGTCAGCTTAATATGACATGCTGATGTGTCTTGCAGGACAGTGCAAGCCAAGAGTGGAAGAAAAACGTAAGTACCCTTGGGCTTAAAGGAAGAGTGATGTCTTGCATTAGCTTTTTTTTTGTCATCCAGCTTGCTTATGTGGTACAATCTTCATAAATGGGAGTGTACTCAGATGTTTGAGCCTAAAACCACATACTTTTTCACACCGGTGATTGATCAGGCTGTAAATCCCGCTGATAGGTCAAGTGTTTGTACCGTTGCAGTCAAAGTTTTTAACAACTAAAAACAGATGAGATCATAAGTCACACTGGGCGTAGTCTTAATAGAATCTGGTCCCAAAGCCATAAGACCATCGTGTGTATTTTTAGATGATCCATGGCGGTATGAAATATTCAAATTCTAATTTCCAGAGATAATAGAAGCATTTAGAGCTGGATGATTGAAGACAGCACAGTGAGGCTCATTATTAAGTCTGTGACAGATGGAGATACATGTCTGGATCCCTCCAATAAGATTGAGAAAGTGTTAGAAGTTTTTCTGCACTTTTCCCACGTTTCTACATGGACTTTTACTTTTAAAATGTCCCTAACATATCAGAATCTTTTTTCTTCCACCTCAGCCAAATGCACAGATGTGTTCCTGTCCTACTGCGATGACATGGCCTACACTCAGACCATGTTCCCAAACCTCCTCGGGCACAAGACCCGCGAAGACGCCGAGGCCGGCGCCGAGTACCTCCTCATGAGCGTGGTCGAGTCCCTCCTCGGTGGAGAGTGCAACCCCGAGATCCGCATGCTGGGCTGCTCTGTGTTGGCCCCGCGCTGTGAGAAGCAGAAGGTGCTGAGGCCCTGTCGCACCACCTGCGAGACGGTGCGTAAAAGATGCAGCCACGCCTTCGAGGGCATAGAGATGGCGTGGCCCTACTTCCTGGACTGCGATCGCTTCTTTGTCAGTGACGAAGAGGGATGTTATGACCCGCTGGAGGGCCTCAGAGGTGAGACCTAATTTACAGTGCATTGGTTTTTATAACCACAGAGACCATACCTTTTATTTTGGGTGTGATTATTGAAATAAGATAAGATAAGATAAGATAAGATAATCCTTTATTAGTCCTGCAGCGGGGAAATTTGCAGGCTTACAACAGCATAGAGTTAAAGTGCACACAAGAGACATAGTAAAAGAAAGACAAGATAAAAATAAAAAGTGAAAATAAAAAAAACAAGTATTATAAATAAGCAATAAAAAACAGTAGAAAATCAACAATAACTGAAATATTATATTTACAAATATATCCTTCTTAAAACTTTATATTTAGTTTTTTAAACGTTGTGTAGTGGTCCTAGGAGTTTCAATAGAGCAGGCATCTGGTTTGCACACATGCTCATGTGGCTCACCTCAAAATACGATCCAACTCGAACGCCTTGTTTCCCCACATAAAACCCCGACTTACAATGGCTCCTGGGGCTATTGTCATGGGTTTGTATTGTCAGTCTAGACGTACAAACAGCGCCTTAGTGCACCACAGAAATGCAAATGTTGTCTGACAGTATTCTCTAAAAACGGCTGTAAGTTCTTGAAGGCAAAAAACAGTTTCTAAAGATAAAGAAAGATACTCTGCTGCCACTGAGAGCATAAATCATGTGTGAGCCATGTGAGAGCGTCAGCAGGAACTTAAGCTGAACCGAAGGAACTGATTTGAGCATTTAATCATATTATTTTAGCGTTACTGTACAGTACAAATGTCTACATGGCTGTAAGAGTCTTTAAGTTAACCAATAAAATGAACTCTCTTAACCTGTACTAATAAATGCAAGTGTCTCACTTTTTACTGTACTGCAAAACTTTTTCAGCCGTGTAGAATTTAGTTCAGATGTCTGGCAGCAGGTTGGACGTGATAATTGTTCCCACATTCACATTCATTTCAAACTGATGTGTGCGACACAATACATACACTTGTAGCAAATGGCATTTCTGTGAAAAGTGGGTGTAATTTTTCACCTCACGTTTACGGAATGCTCATTTTTAAGCATGTTCGCTCTAGATTAAGTGTGTCTAGATCTATAAATAAACCAAAAAAAGAGATGAAACTGGGTATGGCTGCTGCCTCCATATAGAAAGGAACTCCTAATACATAGCAAAGGGTCCGTAAAGCGTGCACGCTCTTGTGTTAGAGTAAGATGACTGAACCTATAATTACATACCTGTAATAACAGTTTTACACCGTGCAAAGCATGCAATTAAATCAGTAGTACTCTTCTAGTTCAATAGAATCTTTCAGCAAAAACGTTAAATGTGTTCCATGTGGTATTGGAGCTATCATTGTTTTCTGCTGAGTGTGAATACAAATATAAGGGCAGACTTCAGACAGTTTACCTGTTTACCATATTCAGCTGTACTGTATATCGACCTTCCACCCTCTTTTTGGTTTCTGCTGCACATACCAGACTCTTCAAACAATCTATTTTTAGCCTGGCAGCCTTACAAGAATGAAGAAAGGGTTTTTGTTTGATGGGTCTTAAATGTGTCCAGTCACTGTCTGATCTAAAAGCACATTGATGTGTTTCTCAGGAGGAGAGCAGGATTTGGAGGCCGTGGACAGCATGGAAATCCTTCCTCCTGAGGAGTCGGCCACAACGATGCAGTTCACCTATCACAGCAACGCTCAGATGATCAGCATCTTGAAGAAAACCGAGGAACAGTGCTCCGACATAGCGAGAACCTACAGCATCGGCCGCAGCATGGAGGGCAGGGAGCTGCTCGTGATAGAGTTCTCCAACAACCCCGGTCAACATGAGCTGCGTAAGTAAAGCCTGTGTGATGTGTGTGGATAAACTACATTCCTCTCTCATCATCGAGGAAGTCACACCAGTTACATTTTAAATGTGACCCTCTGCAGTGGAGCCAGAGATGAAGTACATTGGCAACATGCACGGAAATGAAGTCCTGGGCCGCCAGCTGCTGATCTACTTGGCTCAGTACATGTGCTCAGAGTATCAGCTGGGGAACATGCGCATCCAGACGCTCATCAACACCACCCGCATCCACATTCTGCCCTCCATGAACCCCGACGGATACGAGCTGGCTGTTTCTGGAATCGAGGACAATAACTACAGTGATGATGAGGAGGAGGTTGGTTCTCCACCGTCACATACGTTTCATGCCGTGCAGTATGAGCCACTTTGTTTCCTTAAATGTCACGGTTCAACAGCATGCAGAACATACCTAAGCTTATAAGATATTTAGATACCCTGCAGCATGAGTGAAGAGCATTTTTGAAAAACAGGAAGCATGCATTTACAATAGTCAATACTTTCTGAGAGATATAGATTAAAAAATCAATAATATAATTGTTATGACTAGTTGTAGCCCTAGTCAACAGAAATCAAAGTATAAAAGCAAAGGGAAACATGCCAATATGCAAAATAGATTGAGATCTTACATTTAGGACAAATAAAGCATTATAGAGCAACGACATCCATGTAACAATCCCGAACTATCCAGAAGTCAAACAATAAAATACCAATAACATGAAGTTAAAGGTGTGAATGCATATATTTTTCTTTCATTCGCAAGTACTTATGTGCATTAAAAACACTGATTGGATCATAAACCCAGCATTAATTCACATGGTTATGGAACCGTTGCAATTCTCGTGTAGACTGAGGTGTTGTAAATAAATTTCCTTCAATTGATTTATGCAGCACATTGTTGAAATTAGAAATCCAGACGGTCACTTAAATCATAAATGCTTAAATGAATAATATTCATCATTGGCTTATGCTGTGTGATTTCCTCAGGGTCCCAGATATGAATCTCGGAACATCGGCCGGAACAACGTCCAGAACATCGACCTGAACAGAAACTTCCCCGATTTGACATCCGTCGTTTACGGCCGACGCAGACAGAGGCACTACCGCACCGACCACATCCCAATCCCAGACTATTACTGGTTTGGTAAGGTACAGTATGAATCCTTATCCATAAAGGTCATGTAGTCAGTGAATGATGTTTTATCGTCTAATGGGTGACATTACTGAGGAACCGCTCGACCACTTTAAAGCAAATAAACCTGATGTGTTTCATTTCTTAATGCTGCGATCCAGGTTGCACCAGAGACTTACGCTGTCATGAAATGGATCCGCTCCATCCCGTTCGTGCTCTCCGCTAACTTCCATGGTGGGGACCTGGTGGTGTCCTACCCCTACGATCTGTCCAAACACCCACTGGAACGCAACATGTTCTCCCCGGCACCGGACGACAGGGTGAGCTGGCTCCTTCAAACAAATCACCAGTCAAAAGCGCAATAAATCTACAAAATAAAAGTAGAAAAACACAACATAACTTCACCATAATAATCTTTTTTGAATCATAGCTGCTATTAATACTATGAAAGTGATAATGGCTGTTTGACATGCATCAAAATAAACATATTTATTTTCCCTGCATCCTCAGTCTTGGACATATTTCAAAACTTAATATTTATCTTCTCATCGTCTGTTATGAACTTAAAGAAGAGAAATAACCCTCAGATTTGTATTCCTCAGGTATTCAAGCTTCTTGCAGGAACATATGCAAATGCCCACGAGACAATGTCCAATGAAAATGCCCGGTGTGGAGGCTCTCGTAGTCACAGTCAGAAAGGAACCGTTAATGGAGCGCAGTGGTCCAGCATGGCAGGTGGTGAGTTGAAAAAGTGAACATTATTCCTCAAGAACAGGGTTATATTTCTGACTCTGAAATCTAAAAGAGATGTCACATGAAGCCACCAGAGGTCGCTGTCAGACCAGTTATGATAGAAAATCAGGGACGCAGTAAGGTTGAACCTCTGAGAGTCGTAGGGTAAAAGATCAGCATGCTTTCTCATAGATTTCTTGGGAGAGACAGCTTTGTTTTTGTCTCTGGTCAGGCATGCAAGACTTCAACTACCTTCACAGCAACTGTTTTGAGGTGACTGTGGAGCTGGGTTGTGATAAATTCCCCCCTGAAGAGGATTTGGTTACCGGCTGGCTAGAAAACCAGGAGGCGTTTATCACATTTATGGAAGCGGTAAGAACATGATTGTGGTTCCGTTTTTTCAGTCTTCTTGTTTTTGTTGATATTGTGGAGTTTGGATTTAGACATGCTTCGATCCAATACCAATGTGTTGGATCTATTTTATCCCCCTAACTTCTAAACACATCACTTCTTAACTATTGCGTAAGTGGAGGCTTTCAGCTACCACGTAGTGACGTTGGCTCCTAACAATGGAGCTTTTGCTTTGAGAATGCAGTTTGAATTACAGAATGATACCTGCCGGCTAAAAAACGGCCAGAAGCAGCCGATTAAAGTTATCACAACTGAATTTTAATGACGGGGACTAAGACGCGGGCATATATTCACAAAAAAGCATTACATGAAGACATGCGGACTAGCACACAAGCATCCTGCAATACAGCCACAGAACAAGAGAAGCATACTACAAGCAGTAAGACGAACATGCAAAACAAAACCGCAGCAGTAATATTAGCTGGTTAGGAAGCAGCTGAATATATCCTACCAGAAAATCATATATATCAATCGGTTCGGTGCATCCCTGACTGATCCTCTGTTATTATTGAAACTTGCATTTACATTTAAAATAATTGTTTCGAGCAACCAGCTTGTCTTGTGTTGTTCCTCAGGTCCATGGAGGTATCAAAGGAATCGTTAGAGACGAGGAGGGAAATGCCGTCAAAGGTGCACGGATATCAGTCAGAGGAATACGCCATGACATTACCACAGGTAATTAATATCAGCTGCTAACAAAATGCACCATTTTTCACAGATTTATAAGCCAAAACTATAACTTTTAGATCTGTTTTCCTTGTCAATTTTCCAAGTTGTTGTGGCCAAAATGACACAATTTGTTCTATAAAGTTCTCTCCATTTATTTAGTATCACACTTCCACAAAGTGATGGGACTTTGAGAGATAAAATAAGTCAAATTGGGGGCACTTGCAAATTGTAAACATCTCTATCATCCATCCTATTTGACATGAATGCTGCACCGGACGCCTCTCTAGTTTGTAGCACTGTTTTCCCCGTGATAAGTTTAGTGCACAATTGGTGGAGTGCATCTCCAAATATGTCCCACTCAGATACAAGCATGTTACTCCCAACACTCCCTCTCTCTGCCCAGCTGAAAACGGAGACTACTGGCGCCTCCTCGCCCATGGCATCCACATCGTGACCGCCTCGGCCCCTGGCTACTCCAGAGCTGTGAAGAAAGTCCACCTGCCTCGTCGCATGCTCGGCGCGGGCCGGGTGGACTTTGTGCTGCAGAAATCGGCGCTAGATCTTGACACTCAAGAGGAGGATGACGCCATCCTGTCAATGGGAACCTACGACCGCTTTGACCCGTATAATCAGTACGAGCGCTACACCCAGGTGGCGGCTTTGAGCCACCACCGCGAGGAGAGGTCAGAGAAGCCCTGGTGGTGGAACTACTTTGTCCTGCCGGGAGTCCCTGCACCCACCTGGCTGCTCAAGCACTATTAGAGAAGAAGAACAGTACACACACAAACCAAGCTATCGTGTAATGACTGTGCTGCTTTTTTTATTGATGTCACACTGCAGAAATGTGTCACAGCTAGCTGGCTGGCCTTCATGTTAGCTTCAAGCCTTTTACCAACATGTGCTCTGTTTGGTCCCAACCTTACTTCGGTTAATAAAAGAATGTAAAATACCTTTATAACAATTTCACAGCAGAAATAAATAACTTTTATATCAATGATTGTATTAAGTCGCAATGTGAGTCATTACAGCTGCACTTAATCACTCTTTTCTTTGAAATCTTGGGAAGGCAAGTTTATTTGTTCAGCTACTTTCAAACTAAAAACACATAAAAATAATTATAGTAGGTAATGAAACCAGGTGGCCATTAGGGGGCAGGCTGAATCAACTTCTGCCCCAATGTGAGCAAACCATATGGTCTTGTTTTTCTTACAAACAATTAGCAGAAATAGTTAAATCTGTGCAGGTGTGTCTTGAATGATCTGCTCAGATATTTTGTAGGGTTAATAGAATCTTGATTTTATTTTGCATTTGTTTCTGTTTAACAGTTTCCATGCTGTAGATTGCACATCTTAATTCAGAATTTTATATATTTCAGCAAATAATAAAGTACTTAAGTAAGTTATAATTAATCAAGAATATTTTACAAAGTCTTTGAAAAACATTACTGTATGACCCCTTAAAATGAAGCATTAAGTACTTGGGATCATTATGACATTAGACATGTCAATAAGCGGTGAGTAGTATCACCAATGACCGAGTGTCCCTTCTCTGAATGTTTTATGTTAAATAAAACAGATTTGAAGAGGTAAAAGCATCAAATTGTTACACAAAAATCCAGGAAAGGAAATATTTTTTGTATCAAAAGTATGTTTTGTCCGCTATCCTGTCCTAGTGATTGTCTTGCGACCTTTCAGCTTTATCTTGTGACTCCCTACTTATCTTAATACTGACTTTTTAAACTTTTCTTAAAGCAGATAAAACTTGATTATAACGTTAATCCCTTCATAACCTGATTAATCCCAGATAATTTTAATACAGTATTTAGATATCCTCCTCCCACACATCTGAATGGGAAAGATGTTTTGTAAATTTAAAACAAATTTTATTTGGTGTTTGTGTATACTTCCAACTGTCAACTTCATACGGGAACTAATCTTTGCCTTAAATACTTTGTGCTGTGGAAAGCTCATCTAGCAAGTTTTTGCTTGTAAAAGTTCCTATGATACTCAAAACCATGAAATATATAAAATAATGTGGAAGGAAGGAAGACAAGAGCCAAAACATTGGAATATGATTCATGATTTCCAAGTAAAATGAGTATTTTGTGAGTTTAAGAAAACTCTCAAAACTCTCAATGCTTTAGCATGAAAAAAGAGCAACAACAATGGAGAACTGACCAAGAGGATGAAAAAAGGAGGTGCAAGTGTATTGTGTTGCAACTAAACTGGAGGATCTGCTTGATAGAAACCGAGACTAACAAAAGAAGAAATAAAAGAGTAATGAGCTCAGCCAAATTTATCTCAAAATCCTACAACACAAGTTCACCTATACAAAGCAAAGTGGACACAAGATCGCCCCAATGAACAGTAGTACAAATTGGAATAAAGCGTGCTAGAGCATCACCCGCCCCGGGGTCCAGTGAAGTCCCAAATCCTATAAACAAAACAGCTCTTTCTGTAAGGTCACTAAAGAGGCATGGGAAAAAGCACATTACCCCCGCATAAAGGTCGAGGAATACCATTACACAATCACAGAGATCAGTGCGCTCTGTGAACTAGTTGACCCAATGTCGAGTCAGTGAAGAAAACACCAGGCGTCTCCGGGGATTTACAAAAGACAAACACATGATTTGGCATCAGCATAACAGCTGAGGAGAGACCTCCATCTACAGTAGAGCTGGACCGTCAAATGTTGCTCATTATGTCAGGTGGGAAAAATAGCAACCCAGAGCTTCATAAAATGAAGCTGCCTTGATTCCAAGCACATTGATATTAAAGGTTCTTCTTTCTGAACCTTGGACAAACGGCATTGGCAGTATTGTTGTTGAATATAGTTGGACCAAAAAGAGCAAATATGAGTTTGAGAGAAAGAGTTAATTCATAGCATAACTATATTGAAGATAAAGTGAAAGTAATGCAAAATGAAGTATTCATTTATTTTAGTAGACCTGTATGAAATTTCAGCACAAAGCTTATATTGCAAGACCCATAAGGAGTTCTTTATCCGTCCTTTTCTGTGCAGAGATTTTCATGTCAGAATAAGATTCTGTTGTTTGTTTTGAAAACAAGTGACACCAACACTATGTTTACATTTTCAAAACTTACTTGTTTCAATGATTTATTGCATCAAAAACAGGGCTTTAAATGAAGAGTGAAAACAAGACCAAATTGCCTCAGTTTGGCATTTAAGGATCATTTGTTTATTTTGTCTTTGCAACCAGTGTAATGTGTTGAAAAATTAAAAGGCAACACACAAACGCTACTTTCTTGTAATAAATATTGTATTTTATGCAAAGTCCAAAGTCTCATACCACCCATTTAAAAATTCCAACTTTATTTAAATGATGGGGGATGATCATGTAACATTAATTACAACCATTTCACAACCTTCAGGTGACAACAGTCCTGTATCAGAGCCATGCAATGCAGCCATCATTAATGCTGTTATTTACACCTGTGTTCTCTGTTTATTAAAAATAATTCTTGCTTGTTCCTCAAAATCATCTTTGCAGTCTTAAGGGCTTGAAATAAATATGTATCTATATGTCTGAAGTTACCAATGAAGTTGGTATCGATTTTGGAAAAAATCTACATTGAGCAAAATAATACTTGAAATACCTGCAGGGTTGGGCAGCTTATAGCCTCCCTGTTAATTCATTTATTCTGTGTTGTAGTGCAAAAACAGCTGTTTCCTTTGAATGTGACATAGTAGAGTAGAATGGATCAATGCTCATAGTATCAAAAACCACAAAGAGAACAAAACTGTATTGATTTTAGATAGAAAAGAAAAAAACAGCATGAAAAATACCAATTATTTTACAAGCACTAGATTTGTATTTTTACTGTAACACATTATCAGGTTCTGTTAAAGGACACTTCTATAAATGTCTGTAAATCTGTTAAGTCTGCTTTTTGTGTTCAATTGAGTTGTCATCAATATCAAACAAAAACTTCTGTATTCCTTTCATTCCCATATACATTTCACAAACACTCAATAAATGTAAATGAAAAAACTGCAAAGTTATGAGGTCATGTTGCTGTTTCGTTTATGGAAGTTTGACAGATTTTCCATTGTTTATCTAGCATTACAGTATTTGTGTTATTATTGAGCTGATCAAACAATCATGGTGTCATCTCTATAGCACATACAGGAAGAGATTTAATGCCATTTGATGTTAATGAACATCACTTCAAAAAGTTGCATTGTAATTTACTCTGCAAACAAAGATACACATTCAACATATGCTCTTTCCAGACAGGGTCCTTATTGCCCTGACAAAGAACTTCCTGATTCTCTTCAGCCGGCTCTTCTTAACTTTAACTGGTGGACCTCCATCAGGTGACCCGCCAGTGGCCTGCGTCTCCTCATCTGCTCCATCAATTGAGCTAGGCGTATTTGTGATGCCGTCACAGAAGCGAGAAGCGGCCCAGCCTGCTTTATTTGTACGCGGTGTGGCTGAAGCCTCGTCGTCAGAAAGAAATTCCTTTTCTGATTCATCCATCGGGCAGACCAGCATCTTATCAAAGCACTCGTTCACACTGAATAAAACATGACAATCAATCAATGAATCAGTCCATCAGAGAATCGGCAAATCTATCCGATCAAGCTGCTACCGGACACAGTCACTTACTAGCTGGTGTCCATCTCGTCCACCAGATGGGCCATTGTGATGAAGGGGTGCTGGAGAGCCTCCTCAGGAGTGATCCTCTTCTCAGGGTCTGTTTGGAGAAGGGATTTCAGGAGTCTCACAAACACCCTTCGGTCCTCCAGCTCAATGGATTCCTGCATCTCTGTGTCGAGCTGGAGTTGAACAAAGTATTCTGTTTAGCGACACAGCAAATTTGTATTAATTAATTATTTCCTTATGAAAGGGAGCACTTACTGTTATCAGTTCATCCAGTATTTTAAAAGACCTCTTCCCTCTTTGAGACTTCATACCGGAGTCAAGTTGGTACTCCTCTCGTGTCTGCAGGAAGAAAATATATAAGTCGATACGTCTTCCTCAGTTTGTTAACCATTTAAGAACTTGTAGTCCAATTGGGAGACAACAGGTTAACATACCTTCAGGCGCCATGCTGGGTAGCCCGAGTGCGGGTTCACCTTAAAGTATTTGTGGGTGTTGTAGCCAGCACTGAGGAGATGGTCAGCTGGCTGGCCCAGTGTGTATACAATGTCTCTCATCTGGAGAGAGGATATAAAGAATCACATCAGCCGACATCCTATATCCAATGTGTCTGGGATAGAATGCAACAGTCTGTGCATTTAAATCCATATACATTTGTGTACTTACAGACTGGTACTTGCATTTTATCGCAAATGGGTGGTTGGCGAGGTACGTCCACACGAGCACGCAGCCGAGACCCCACATGTCTATGGCCTCAGAGATGGGGAGACCCAGGGTGACTTCAGGTGCCCTGTGTTTTGCGTACAAGAATCCACGAGCGCTGTTAAATACGTTCTTAAATGTAGCATGTGGAAACAGGTTCAAGGAGGAGCTCTGTAGATTGAACCTACCTGTAACCCAGAGGTTGGATTGAATACCCACATATCTTCTCTGAGGTGAAGAAGGACACGCCAAAATCTATGAGTTTCACCCTGAAGGGCTCACCAGGGTGGTCTGCCAGCATTATATTATCTGGCTTCAGGTCTGAGTGAACCACACCAATGCCTTTCAGGGCGTCTAAGGCCGTCAGCAACTGCAGAGACAAAGGAGGAAATGTGGACGATTATACAGAAGAGATACTTCAATATGCACAGTATTTGCTCTAATGTATGAGTTTTAAATATCTAACTTCTTCCTCGTCTGAATGAGCATTTTGCCATCACTTGTAAACAGATTGTTCAGAGTCACAAAAGTCTTTACCTGCTGTGCAATTGGCCGTATCTCACTGAGAGACAGGGGCTTGCAGTGTCTTTCAATGAACAGTTGAAGAAGACTCCTGTCTAGCATCTCAAAAGTGAGACAGGTGTGTCCTTTGTATTCAAACTGTGCAAGGAACTTGGCCACATTCTTCTTGACTGGGTTGAGAACGCTCACTGCTTTGAGCATTTTTATCTGTGGAGAAAAGAAGAACAGTTTCACAGCATGGTATCAGCGGCTCATTTCATAAAATCTAAGTAAGAAAATCAGTCAAAAAAAGATAATTATCAAAAAGAATGAAATAAACCTACCTCTCTCGCATTTTCTAAGCTATTCTCGTTTTTTAAGATCTTAAGGGCGACTTCCTCTAATGTGATTAAATTCACACATTTGGCAACTTTGCCAAAGAACCCTTCACCAATGAAGTCCTGAATGAGGTAGTGGCCTGTGCTGCTGCAGAGTATGTCGCTCTTTTGCACCTCAGATTTCTTCTTCTGATCCAAAACAGCTGACAGGGAAGCAGTACGTTGAAAAAAAAAGGACAAGATGGAGTCAACATACACAAATATATTTTTTGGAATTTTTTTTGTGCTCATGTATTAAACGTCTTCTTAAAAAATATGATCAAAAGCTAGTTGCCAGTATTCACATCCTTAACTGAAGTAAAAGAAGCAATACCACAGTGTACAAATACTAAAGTACAAGTAAAGGTCTCACATGGGTATTAACAAAAGGTAAGTATGGAAAGTAAAAGTACTCAAAGAATGTCAGTTTTATATTGTACTTTACTGTATAACAATGCATTATATTCTAGTGAGTCATTATACAGCACTTTTTTACAAAATCTTACCCTGCAAAATAACTTCAACTGTCACATCAATGTAAACACATTTTTCTCTGAACTGTAGTGGAGTAGACATGTAAAGTAACATTAAGATACAAGCGTCCAATCTACAGCACTTGAGAAAATGTACTTTCAGTTTTTCTTACCTGTTCTATTTGTAGTGAAACAGCTTGCTGGACTTAAACTTGATAGCATTTTGCCAAAAGAAAGGTTTTTTCCCCAACACGCTTAATCTTTGACAAACTCTCGACCAAGTTGATTTGTAGGTGGTGAAAAGTTTTCAGCTGAAGGTAAACTGACCAGTTGACCAGTTTTATAGCACATAGTAGGATTATTTATGTCATGATATTCCATTTTAGAGCTGGTCAATTCCATTCTAAAGACAGTTCCATTCTAAAGACAGTTCCATTCTAAAGACAGTTCCATTCTAAAGACAGTTCCATTCTAAAGAAAGCTAGATTGTAGTGATTTTTTTGGGGGGGGGACAGACAAATTGTTAATTTGTCACTTACACACAAAAGTAGTACATTGCTTTTTATTAAAGTACAGTAAGTGTATCTGTCAGTCAGCAAAGAAAAGATTGATCCATTGCTCCACAAATTATATTCTTTAAGGAATGTTGAAACTTGACGTTAATGCCACCACAATCCCTCCCACGGAGTCTGAACCAAACACTGTGTCAAACCGGCCTGTGCCTCTCTCTGGACGAACGACTGGTTTTACTTGTCACATGCTTTTTAGTGAACATACGACAATCCCATGTAGGATTGACCCTGTTTGCTGTTTTGGGACCAGTTCCTGGAGTCGCCCATGTCAGGTGGGGTTGCTGGCTGGGTCACCAATTACTTGGTGAGGCTGAGAAAGTAGCATAGAGTCGCCCTGAGCTGCCATGTTGTATAAGCATCATGCTGCTGGCAAGTAGGTAATGCCTCATTTCAGTTCAGTGAAGCTGTTCTCAAAGGAGCTTTAATACGCTTAATGTCCTACTCAAGATCAGTTTGTTACTATGACTATTAATGAACGCTCAGTCCACCATGTGAATATAGTGCAACCGGGTGCCAGTATAACAGCAGGGTGTTAATTTTGTGTCATTCATTTTTTTTTCATCTCATTAGCAAAGAGACACAGAGGCAATATACTGTACAAAAGTAAAAAAATCTATAAAGAGACAAAAAAATCAAGCGTTACTTTCCATTAGCAACAAATTCACAAGTAGTTTTACTGAAAGTTGACATTATGCTGATTGTCTTGTACTGTGCCTTTGGTGTTAAAACACTTCCAACATGAATTCAGAATAATCAAAAATGGTTAATAATTGTTGCATCCTGGTGGCAAATGCAATCATCCAGCAAAGTCTTTCAGCCTTTGTTGTAAAGTATGATTCTTCTGCTCCACTTACTCCCTACTTCTTTCCTCGTTATAGAATTGATATTAGAAGATTTTTAGCCATGAAAAGGGGTTTCCCACCTGTAAGCACCGCTCCAAGGAGTCGCACAATAAACCAACTTGAGGGGTGTGCAGATAAAGTATAGCGGGTATTAATTGAGTTGAGTTACTACACTCAAATATAGAACTACAAATGTATTTTCCTCCCAACAACAGCACTTAAAATGCTTTCAGTTTTTCAAGTTTTAACTTGATGAACACAGTTTGATAGGGATTACAGTATATTTTACTAATAAGTATTCAGTCTCTCTGGATGAGTTTTCTTCTACAAATGAAGCAGGTGAAAATGAATTGCTCCCGTGAAGTCAGGATTGCACTAATACTGATTTTTTTTATAGCTAACTGTGATGTTTAAACAGCACCAAGTCATTAAATTCATTCTTTTTGACAAACAAAGTGGCAAGAATTAGTCTGTTTTGAGCAACAATGACATCTCATCCAGAAAAACATTTATTTTAACTCCTTTCATTAATAAATGACACCCATGTCTATTGCACATCAAGTGAATACCTTGTTATATACTCTCAAACATCACACAGTACTTCTGCATCTTTGTGGATGTAACTGAATTCTCTTATGGGCCCTGCCAAACTCCCATAATTGCAAAAACAGCATTTCATTTCCTAATAATGGCTCAATGTCAAGTCCAATTCAGTCTGCTCGTTAAGCGGCAGCAATTACCAAATCGTACATGTGCAGACAACTCCTCCGGTGGGTGATAATAAGCCACTTTCTTTGTTACAGACCCTGAACAAACTCGGGGGAAACACGTGAAGCAAAGATAATGCGACCAGTCAAGCGCGAGTGTGTACAAAACTCCACCAATCGCTCTTGTAGAAAACCCCTCAGCTATGACAGAAGCTGGTCCAACTGGGTTAAGGTGATTCCACTTTAATAGTGTTGGGATCCCGAACCACAACAGAAGATAACAATTGAAAATACAGCTGCTCCATTTGAGAGTCACTTCCTTTTATAATAAGAGGCTGATTGACTACTGGTGTTTATGAACTTGGGAGGTACGTCGAGGGTTTGGAGAGTTTCTTTGTTGCATAGTGCTGTTGGTTTATTTGGGGTTTCTCCTTCAGCGTGACGGTCAGAGGTCACCGTGCAACAAGGCCACACCGACTTAAATCTGACCTGCAGGCTTGGATGAAGAATCGTGTTTGTTGACATGTTCCTCCTGAGTTTGATTGTGTTCATTTGTTTTGATATTTTCCTGCAACGCTCAGATACTCTTCTATACTGAGGGATCAAAGGGGAGATCTGTGTGGACACGGCTTCTGCCTGTTCAGTCCTTTTCAAGTCATCAGCCTTTTCCTAGTAGACTATATGGGCAGCGCTGACCCATAAATCTAAAATGTTTCTTAACTGTGAACTTTGGCATTTTGATGTTAAAGAGGACACGATGACTAGAGTTAAAAACCTCCCTTATTTTTATTTCATGAGATGTCTTTCTGTGTATGAACATGGCTACTTCACAGCCATGCTAGCAGCTCTGTTGGGCTGTACTTAGTCACAGTTCTGATTTAAGTGCTAACATCTGCATGCTAACATTTCCCCTGTGTTCCCAGGGTCAACATTGTAAAAGATTGTTGAGGGCTAACTTCACAGCTCAATTGCGAAAGATTAAAAGAATATAGGCGTAATAAATGCAGTTTGAATGGTAAACAATCTGTTCAGCCACTGTGGAGATATCATTGTCTAAAGAGAAGATAAAAAAAACTATCTTTCAAAAAGTCAAACTTTCACTTGGTTTGGCCTGTTAGCATATTTATATTTTTTAATTAGCACTAAACACATGGTACATATGAGTCTGCTGAGGATGTCATTAGTTTTGCAGGTATTTGGTCGTAAACCAAGGCTTTGACAAATATAAAATTATGACCGGATGGTGGTCCTAAATGAAAAGTCAGGGGATCACAAACATTATAATAAATAATCTTCAGGGTGGCATTAATGTGTGCACCAAATTTAATTTGGTTGAGATGTTGAGATGTTTCAGTCTGGACCAAAATAGTTTTCTATGATTGCAACATATGAGCACATGTTTACCCAGACCCTGTGTATTTAACTCTACAGCACTAAACATATCTTCCCTGTCTCTAGCTTAACTGTGTATTTGTTACTTGTGCTGTATTTTCTGATGAAAATTGGATTTTAAGACAGGACATGGCATTGAACTGCAAGGTTAATGGGGAGTAATGGCTTGATTGGTTGGAGTCCCTGTTTACGCCCCCCTGGGCTCAATGACAGTGTCCAGGAAGTAAATGTTTTCCAGGAAGTGATCATCTCTTAAGGGTCTTCAGACTTCTTTCTAACAAAAAAAGAAGTCTTACTTCAGAGCTGCCTGCACATGTCTCCTTACAGCACAGATAAGATTGTGTTGTCTTTACGTTCTATTTTAAACAGCTTGCTCATATTCCAGTATCATGCTCTGTTTAGGTTGGAGTTTTGGCCTGCTAGGAAGCACATGGGTCTGTATGGATGACAGAGTGGGCCAACTGTTTGCTGAGTTGGTCAATATAAATAACTCAAGTCTGGTTTGGTGTAAAGCTTCATGGAATAAAGTCAAATCTAGTAAATTTTTTGTCTGTACTTTCCAACGTAGTAAGCATCAAACAATGTGGTTGTCTTGGTTTTGAAATCACATGTCGAGAAGAATCCCAAGTTCTGGGATTGATTGATCAAGTCTGAGGTTGCGTGTTTATGTAATGACAGTACCTAGAGGTTTTCCAGGAATGTATGAATATTAATATATGAACTTACCTGGAGTTAAATTCCTTGTGTCAGAGGGTAGAAATACTTTGGCACACTATCAGGTGTTGTATTACACTGCTTTCATATTCTGTCTCTTCTGGGCTTTGGGCCTGGAACTTGAAGACTTTGAAATTATCTTGGATCTTGTATGTTTCTTATCATTGCATTGTCTTTTTGAGAGTATTTACTGATCACCTGTGAAGTTTTCAACACAATATTGCACCTTGAACTTTGACCCTCTTGCTCATATATCCGCTGAGCAGAGGACTGTGGGTCAGAAAAGCTAGAAAAGCATGCTGATATTTTTGGCTTACTGCATTTGAAATATTGTGAAATGGGACTGAATCTTTTCTGGTTTACTAAATAGTATGGTAGTACGGGTATTGGAACCACAGCATGTTCCAACAAGGCATATAAAGGAACAAATCATCTCCAAAGAACATAAAATGTACTGAAATATCTTTGAAATCTAACACATTTTATTATAAAACAGTGTAGTATATTCATTTTGGACTCTCACAGAAAAGGAAAAAGAAATATATATAAGAAATTGTGCAGTTTTTATGAGACATTGACCAGAATATGCATATCTGTATCAAGAGACTGAGTGAGGGACAATTCCTCTCTATAATGTAAATTCAAGCTATTAACATGTTTACCGAAGGAAATCATTTGGCTTTGCTTGTTCCTTTTTTACCTCATTTTAAAACTTCAAAATTTTTGCTACAAAATAATAGTGAGGACTTATGTTAGCATATCTAAAGCCATGGGTGCGATTATTCTCAGCAAAGCACAGTCTAGACACTTCAGAATTTAAGGCCAGAATAAAACATAAAGCACAATTGAAATAAGTGTTCTTGATCTTAATGCACATTATTGCTGTGTCCCAGGGATAAAACACTTAAAAGTCAGTCATGAAGAAGAGAAAGCCCGAGGGCTCTTTAGGCTGGGTACATGTCTGTGATGCACCCAGCTACTTTAGCTGTCATGCAGCAATATCTCAGAGCCTTCGCTGGGTGCACTGATGCTTGGCTTAAGCCATTTAGCAGCGCCCTGGTTAACTGAAACCGACAAAACTTCTGATTCCAGCCTGATCTTAGAATAACACCCCTGGCGACTGCGAAGCTGTCTTTGCCCATTTCGTCCAGCGCGGTCTCACAACTGCATTTGTAGCTGACAGAGATGCAGAAGAAGATGCCTTATGATGTTACAACGGTTACTTAGAGAATTCAATTAAATGGAAAACATTCGGATAAAGAAGAGAAATATGATCCGACTGACAGTTGTAGAGAGGAGAAGGGGTGAGACTTATACTATTGCTCCAGGAGAGAGCCAGAGTAAAGAGTTCAGAAGTGCCGTAACATGAATAAAATAAGACGGCGTTTGGCCACTTAAAGCCAATGGGTGCTCCAAAGGGTAAAGTGTTGGATGATTTGCCAAGGGTTGCTCTTTGCACATAGTAGTTGCCCAGAACCATGCAGAGCAGCAACACTGGGTGATAAGATGTTTACAGCTGAGTGGAAATGTGAACACTGGGCATGTGAGGAGTCAAATCTGCTCATGACACTGGACAAAATTTCACTGAACATTAAAAAACACAAAGACTGTAGGCCTTAGAGATAACTAGTTGTGCAACACATGATCTTAAACTGACAGATTTTCTGTAGTACTGCATGGCTGTAGATGGATAGCTGGATATTTGTTTCTTGTAAGCCACTCGGTTGCAAAAAGAAAATTTGTAAATGGAACTTGAGTTGAAATTTGATTTACTGTCGAACTACTGTAAAAATAGTTTGTACCATTAGTACAATTTTGTACTAAAATTGAAATGTGTGCACCAACACATGTGATTAGATTAAAGGAGGGCACTGTCAGTTAAACATTATAAAGAGAAAACTAAATGTTTCTCCAAAGAGTTAATACTTTAAATCTTACTTACATATTTTAAACTGTGCATTGCTTTGTGCAGTAGCAGTTTCCATCAACGACCCCATCTCCTAGAATTTACATTTATAAACAACTGGTTGGTAAAATCAAATATGTTTTGAAGTAATCCTGTCTGTATTGTGTTTCCTATGCAAGGAAATGTTGTTAATTAACATATCTGGCAAGTCACAAAATGTTTATTTTGAATGCATCAGTAACATGTTGACTGATGATGGCTTTAATTTGTTTTCTGACAAAATATCCAATCTATCACTACAATATATGCTCATAGCAGCTGCAGCATTATTAAACGTGTTCATGGCGATGTGCAGAGGGCCAGCAGCATCAGTGTTGTCTGTAGCATCCAGTGGATAACTGACATAGTATAGCACAGCACCTAGACAATTTGTAAAACAAATGCAGTTTATAAAGGCCATTGTTTGTCTCAGCATGCTCATACTAACAAGTTAATTAAGCATAGTCCTCTGCACATGAACTTTAAGCTCATATTAGCAGTCAAAAGAGATCTGCCGTTAGGTGCAGCAAGCTAATTATGTGATGATAAATCTTCTATGGCGTGAGGTAATTTCTCATTGCTCTTTAAAGATAGTAGAGAATATGGCAGATAACTGCTTGAAGCCTTTGCGAGTCAGCAGCGGCTAAGCTAAATGTGGCAGCAAGTGTCAGGCCAAATCAATACACGCTTCCCAGGATTCCTTTGGTGCCATAATCCAGGCTGTGGTGGGCACTGACCCCGGGGAGGCTTGGCCTCTTGTTTTCCTGCCCTGTTTTTTCAAAAGCAGCTGCCCTTATGGACGTGACAGCATTGAGCACAAGCTAATTACCCTTAAAAAAAAAAAAAAAAAAAAAAAGCAAGCAGAAATGGTGCTGTTAACCGCTTAGCTCATATCTGAGACAAGATAAAACCTCTCCTCCCAACATTGGGAAGCTGGCTAGCCCTCAGGAAGTGGGATGTGCAGAATTTACATGAAGGTGTTTGCAAAATTTGTACATGACCTCAAGCTTAAAAGCTGTTTAAATTTCAAAACAGTCGCTGTGAACTCTTAATGTGTGTTGCATAGATGATTTATGTGTCAAATATTCCCTTTGGATATAGAGTTTCGGTCAGCTACTTCACCTCTTTGTCTAGCATGAACTGCATTTTGCAGATCTGTATTTGAGACAGGCCCCGTGTCTTCCAGCTGATTTCACAGATCCCATTTAGTCATAATCTTGTATTATCTGCCTTAAAATAACACAAGATAATCCTGGCATCTGGCTAATCAGCCATGAAATTGAGGAATCTCTTGGATTCCATTGCAGCATTTGCACTCATGATGTGTAGAGTGTGCATAAAAAAAGTATAGTTTTCATTCAAATTTTTTCTCAGTATGAAAACATTTAAATATTTTGGAAAACAAATATGCACTCCACGTCACTTTCCTTTATTTTAACAGAAGCCCCATCTTCGTCCTTCTAAGAGATCATTTTATCCAGGACGAGGAGTTAGAGGTGTATGGAGGCAGATTTCCAGAACATCACATCTTTCCTTGTAAGCGGCACTCACTTACTAAAGCCATCAGCCAGTCATTAAAAATGTAAAATTAACATCTTTTAAAGTGGAACATGATTCGGTTCTGTGCTCAGGAGGCAGTGGAGCGCGACGCCTGCATATGAAATGCATTCGGTCATCCCCCTGGCAACAGGGAAGGAAAAGGTACATTGAGTGAAACGAGAGCAGATTGCTTTTATTCTTTATTTAGAGAGTTATTCTAGACACCGGGCTACAGATGCCCTGCCATCGTGAAAATCCTTCCTGCTCAATTGAGGCTGTTGGAGGAAAATGTTAAAGGCTTGGGTCTCTGTGGGGAAGTAGAAAAAGCAATCGTGTCTCAAACATGTTTTTTCCTTTGTAAATATGTCACAGATTAGAGCTGCTGACTTAATTTTCCTCCAGAGACAGTAGCAGGATACAGACTGAGTTGACACCATAACATAAATAGACTGTTTTAATGGTGAATTTATTCCTTTTTCTCGACATAACAATAAAAGTGTGTGTAAAGTTTAATGCATCTGTTAACAGGCAGGATCCTTTATGAAATCTGCTCTCGTTCAGTCTAATGTTTGGCCATAGGGCTTGGCCATAAACCTAAATGTACTTGTATTAATGTGTTTCAGATGTGCGAGTGGTATAATGTCCTCCATATTGTCAATTTCCTGCACAAACAGTGTATCCAGTTCCTTCATGTAGCTTCAGTTGTCTTCCATATACTGGAGCCTGACCCACAATTAGCACTCAAGTAATAATTCTGTTCTGCAATATCTGACTGAGTTTATTAGTCTATTGGATTGATTACCATGAAATGTTGCTCACTGACTTTAGTGACTTTTCCTCTAGTGGCTACATAAACTTGACTTTTTTTGTTTTTAGTGAAATGTAAAATACTTTGCTCTAATACCAAATACCAACACAATGAATTATTTCCATCAGCCTCAACTGTTCTCTCAGGACTAATTAGCTAATTTTAGCGTGTTATATTTGCTAAACATCAGCATGTTGGCATTGTCATTGCAGCATGTTAGGATGCTTCTCTTAGCATTTAGCAGCGATGCTATGGTTGTAGACTCTAAAGCTGCGTTCCAAAATGCATTCTTTTTCTTTGTACTTTTTGTGCATACTGCAGCTGCTCTTACAAAAAATGATGTACTGTTACATGCAGTAGTTATTAAATTGGGACACACTACTTCGGCATAACATTGGTCCTTAAACTCGGGACCTCTTGCTCATATATATGCTGAGCAGAGGATTGTTGGTCAGAATATCCCGAAAAGCATAATGCAACCAGATACAGTAAAACATCCTGGTATTTTTGGCATACTGCATTTGACATAATTTGTATTGGGACATACAAAATATTTTTCTTGCATACTACGTAGTATGGTTGTTATGATATTGGCATGCAATGTCCTTCTTGCTTAGTATATATCTTGGAAAAGTTAAAAACCCCTTAGCTGTGCTAGGACTATTTTGTCGAACTGCTATTTTCAACCTCAACAGTGCTAAAAAAAAAAGAAAAAAAGAATAATATATATATCCCCGTTTTTTTTAACCGATTTTTAAAAATCATATCAATCAACATATCAGTTATTACTGGAGTCAAAAGTCCAGTATAGGTCTGACTGCAGAGTGTAACAAAAGGTTTACAAAGCTGAAACCCCAAAAACAGAAATGCTTTGTAAAATGCATAGTGCCACTGTAACAATACTACAGTGATTGTGACCCAAGTAGTAATAATATAAAAGTGTAACTACTCATTAGCTAAATCCTCACATTTCAAGTTCCTACTGTGGACTTTTAACAAAAGGAACAACTTTCTCAGTGAGAATTTAAAGGCACAAATCATTTCCCCTTTTTGTCATCATCAATCATAATTACGCCACAATTTCTTCACCTTGGATCAATTTGTGCCCTTGAGATCAAACAGCAGTGTTAATAGGTGCCCAGATTTCTCCAAAGGTAATCTATATCATGTGGTCTGAGCAGTAGCCTTTCAAGCCTCAAGTTAGCTCATGCTGTATTGTTTGGCACTGAAACCCTGCAGCTAAAATGTAGATATATTCTTGGGTCTCATTTGTATAGCGGATCGCCCTCTTGGTCAGTCATTTAGATAACTATGGTTATCTAAACTATGTTTATCTAAATGATAGCTGTTTGAAAACCTTATGACATTGTATTATTAGTTAAACAAAACTATACATATACATACTATACGAAAGGTTCGCATTTTTAAAGCGTATACTTAAGATGGGATACATAGTTTTGCATGATAGAAATATCTCCTTTTTAAATGTGGTCACTCTCTTCTTTGCAGTTGACAAGTGAACAAGCTCTAATCATCATTGTTTCAGTCACAAAGCAAACTGGGTCTTCAAAGGTTTCACCCGTGGTGCAATTACACCAAATTACTCTCATTTTGGAAGTCAGTCAGGGGCTCCGTTTTCAACCCCCGTCTGCCCGTAAACAGGATGTTTCAGAATGTTATGAATGGATGGCAATTGAAACTTTGTGGTAATCGTGGTTAGAAAACACATTCATTCAAGTTGGACTAAAGGGCTTGCAGCAGTGGACAAGGCTTCACACAAAAAGACTTTAAAAAGACAGTATTACAAACAAAAGATAAAAGGAAAAAGCTTATTACAATAATAGAAGGCAGCTTCAAATTCTTTGTTGTCCATAACAACTGAAGCCCTATTTAACGCTCTATAAATACTGCTGTGAAAAATCAGACACAATGCTTTAAATAGGTTTCAGTGTGAGCAAATATGAAAACTTTCCCCCAAAAATTGTAAACATAGAGAATTTGGTGAATGAATAGACATGTGTGCAGTTTGCTTTCAATTGGCTTATTAAAATAAGTTTAAAGACTTTTAAAACTAAACTGTCGTCTTGTTTTCACACTTCTATTTTTCTGTAAGAGGGATTTTAATGGAAACCGGCAGAACAAATACAGACAACACAAGATAAAGAGCCAGGTTGAGTTTAGCACTGGAGGTGTACTTGTCTTTGTTTTGTTTAAGTTAGACTAAACACTTGGACAATGAGTAAAAGAACAATTGTTGGACTTGCGTAGAACCACATCATAAACTCACAGTGCTAAAGGCGTTAGCATGTCTAAACCCAGGAGATGTAACACTATAGCGTTGGGAAATACTGTAAGAAACCGACTTTGCAGATGAAAGGGCGTGAGCCTATCACTGTTCCTTACATAATGTGTTTGTAGTTAGCATGTGGCGGTTGTTTCTCACCCCCATGTACTGTAGTTTAAGCACGCTGTCACTTCAAACTAATGTGATCTGAACTGTTTTTTGGGTGACTGCTGAGAATGCTAATGCCTTGGAAGTTGTTTCCTGTGGCTCTTTTGGCTCAAATCAAACCCAGAAAGGCTGAAGGAAGAGCCAAACCAGCAGCTATGCCCACTTGAGAAAGGCCAGTAATCTAACCCTTCAACAAGTTCATTTGGGATCATGGAGTGGGTAATACAGGCCTGCCACTACAAATGCTTCTCATTTTTCATTGCTAACTATAGTCATTAGGAAGTCTGTGTAGAAGAGATGAAGATTGTTGAGGTTCGGGACTACAAACCACAGAGTCTTAATGGTTGATATGTACTTGTTTACTTGTTGCAAAAATAGGGCCTCGACTTTTTGAAGCCCACAGAGGGGCTTAAATTGCAAGTTCTTCCTTTGTTTCAATAACTCTTATTCATGTCTGAACAATTTTAATGCTTCTTAAAGGGGAGACTGTTTAGCCCATTATGAATATGATTTGACCAGTGGGACCAAGTTTGACCGGCATCTGTTCCAGTCTGGGTCAACTGGTGTTGACAGTCGGCAAATAAAATCATACAGTGCGTGATTTTTTTCAGATCCAGTCGCTGCCAGTTATTTTGTAAAGATTGCTAACATAAACAGAGACATACACAGTCTTAGTTACCCTAGTCTCTCCATGCGGTATGATCTCACGAGAACTTGCTTTGTTCTTTCTCTTTTGGCCTTGTTGAACTGCATAGAAACAGTGGTTGCCGTCCATGTTTGTTTCGGTACGACAATTGGCGTTCTCGCAGGATTTGCGGGGTCGTCTACGGTCAGAACTCCAGATGTTTCTGTTAACTGTTGCCTAGCGGTTAAATCAGTCGTAAGATTAATGCTCCTGCCTGACAAAGACTGTCAAAGACTAAATATTCATGTGTGGCTTTCTCAGTCTTTGCAAGTTTCAGCTAGTCAGGTTTTACCCAAGACTGGGCAATGCAATTGCATGATTAGCACTATGATTCTTTTTTAAAGATGACTATTTGGGATATCTAACCACTTTTCAATTGTAAAATGACATGGAAATTTGGATAATTCCAAAAGGAGCTGTACTCCAAAAGTACTTCTTTTACTTTGAAAATCCAGCATTTTAGACTGCAAGGAGATATGGATCCCACCTCGTGAAAGCCTTTGCTGCTAACCTTGTGTGGCCTTTAATAGCATCAGCTTTGCACATTAAGCTATAAGCCTTTTAATGATCCTTAAACAACACGTGTGCTGGCATTTCATGGCATCACACCATAGTCCTTCTAATACGATATCAATTCCATAATAAACAAAAGCTAAGTTTTCAGTGACATTATTGTTTTAATGAAAGAGGAACAAAGCACAGCTGCTTGAGCTGATAAATAACAACTATATTTAGATTTGTCATCACCAGCAATGTGCAATTATGCAGTTAAAAGCAAGACAATATGGTGTAAGTATTTAACATGATTAATTGTCTCTTAGATTTCTATCTCAATTAGTGGGAGATAAAGATTTTCAACCTCAAGCAGCAGACAGAGAGAACATTTTCCATATAACGTTGGTTGCAGCCTTATGATTTGCAAGTTGACAATGATGATTTTTTATTTATTAATTTAACAACTGGTCAAATATTCATGAGCAGCCATGCATCTTTAGCCCACATATTCAGGAAACCACTTGAAAAATGAACAACATAACATGACAGCATGCTCCTTTTATAGCAAGTTCACATAAGCAGCAGAAAACATTATTGTTCTGTTTGCATCGGCTTCTGGCAAAAAAATATCCGTCAGAACAGCTCTAGTGTTTAACAGCTCAGAGGAAACACAATTTATTTTATGCACTTGATTGTCACTGTTTATCAGTATCACAATCATTTCCAGTTTTGCTCCAAAAACTAAGACGCATGCAAGCGATGCTTATGAATTTGACACCACAGTGCAATAAAAAAAAAACAAAGGAAACCCATAGGGCATGTTGTGTGCATTTTTTCAGCTTGCAGTTATTTAAAAGCATCACACACGCACACTCAACATTTTAAAAATCTGTTTATACATTTGCCCATTAACTGTTGATTTTATAGGAAATTTCTAGCAAAGGTTTTGTCGTTATCACACGTTTTTACATTTAGCAGCCCATCTTCTAGTAGCTTCTTATATACCTCTTAATTTTGATATCCCTATTCCCCTCCCGATGACGAATAACTGGTTTTTAATTTCCAAATGTGTGGGCGTTTAATGAGGCCTAAGATATTTTATTCTCCTGCTATAATGCTGTCTACAAAATTGTGCACTGCTGAGTGTAATCATGCAACGCTATCTGGCACAGACACTCTCTGGCAGCAGCGAGGCAAAACCTGCAGCCCAGAACTGCTCCACTTAAGGGAAGCTGATGTGAGAGGAGCAGACAGGCGAGAGTGGGAGGCCCTCCAGTCATGCAAAATGCAAAAGAAATATGACTTTATTACAGCTCCCTAATGGTGACATAACAATCTGTTCAGCCACTTCCCTCTAAATCTCAAAGCAGTTTTGCAGAGTGCTTCAGTCAACGGGAGAGGATGGGTCTGAACATCTCTCACTGTGAATGAGTTTAAACACAATTGAGTTTGAAAGATGGCTTTGACCGGCACTCATTTGACAGCTTTATTTATGTTCCTCATGTTACAGTGGTGAATTTCCAGATAGAAAAAAAGAATGCCTTCTATTTAATATTAATAACTATGTAACTGATTTTTTTTCTAAGAGTGAGAGGAATAAGAAGATTGCTACAGGCCTCATGTCTGTGCGTAACTATAGATTTAGAGCCAGGAGGTGATTTGCCTAGCTTAGCATATTGACTGGAGGTAGAAGGAAACAGCTAGCCTGACTTTTTCTCTTCACAAAGGACTCTGGGAAGCCACTCAGTTGTTTGTTGGCCTGTTTCCAGACCTCTAACTCTCCGTCCACATCTCAAATTTGTTCATTCATTCAATTAAGTTTTATTTAACCCTGAAAAATTCCAAATATGAAAAAGTCCTCAATTTTAGTTTGTGTGGTCTAGATTGGTTAAGTGTTGGACCTTCTGATGAAAAGATCCCAATATCAATGCATCGTGGCACAGATATTGGTTGTAACCCTTTCAGGGCAACACTAGCAAAGGTTCACCATTCGGTGCCTGTTCATAAATCTTTGATGAAGAACATTTTGTAGCTATCTATTTGTGGATTTAAAAGATGAATAAAATAAACAAAAACTCCTCTGTTTTCTCTTTTGTAGGGTTGTGGAATTAAAGTGGTGAATAATACATGGCTGAAAGCATCCGTTTCTCTGAGCTGCCACTTCTGAACAGCAGGGGATCTGAAGGCAGGTAAGCACAGATATTTATGAAGCTTTGTTTGATTTTGACCAATGCTATCAAGTGATTTCACCACTCTAGATGAAAAAAACCCAGGAAATCCCCCTTGAGCTTTGTAGTTTCCAACTAATGACAGGACTTTGAATGACCCACTGTGATAGTAGAAAACAATTAACAGAAAGCTACTATAAAAGCCTAAGAAAAATAGGCTTTTAATTAAAAAAAAATCAGTATGTGAAGACCACACTGAATGTCAGTGAGTTTTAACAAAACTATATTAGGCCTCATTAACTAATGTAACTTTAGCTGTACAGTTACCTGCATCAAAAACGTCACATCACATTGTCATTTTTAGGGCTGGGTAAATTTCTTTGAACAGAAACTTGATGTGACCATATCTGTAGTCATTTTTAACAGAATTCCTACAGAACAAATCGGACATTCTTGAAATACATGGGTGTTTGCCAGGCAGGGACATTATGACAAATGTTGGCTCCTAGACCCCTCACTTCAAAGATGCATAGTACAAGATAGGGAGCATTTCAAATGCCTCTCAACGGCTCTCAACATGGCAACGCTGAGCCAGCGGGTCGTGGCGCATGGTGCTAACAACGCTAACAGTACAAACTACTCTGTGATGACATAGCTAATAGTATTTACCTGGGGAGGTATGGTGCTCTGCTTCTACAACGATGCTGTAACTCCTTTAACATTGTGCAGATGGTGGAAATGTACTGTATATACACTATTACCAGTCCTTGTTGTACTTGCCTAAAGTTATAATTCATCTGAGACCCATTTTCAGTGCAATATGACATAGATACTGTGATGATTCTGACTTTGTGCACATGTACAATATGTTCCAGTGGCATTAATGTCTATGTTCTGAATAACACACTGGAAATTCAGTGCCATACAGCTGAATTGACGTGGACATTTGTTGACAGTCTGAAGTGGCTGTGAACTGTGGCCTTTGCTTCCCATTATTCATCTCAGCTGATGAGACAACCGCGTTAATAGTGGCTTGGATAGCAGATGACAGGTCGTATGAGAGTCTTTAAAACGTCAGATCATGACGAGAGTTCAACCTCAGGCTGCTGTCATGATGGATCCGTTTGTCAGCTGAGATGTACTGCAGAGAGGATCTTCAAGCCTTCCTCACCAGCAAATATAGAAGTCCTTTATTGTCTTTGTTGACTTATTGGTATTTTCATAGTGTAGATGGTTGTTTTTTTTTGCTGCACAAGGCCTAGTAGCTGGGTGTCCATCATGCAGTAATTAACAGAGCAGTTAGTTGTGTTGCACCATCTGTATCTGCATATCACCCAGAACCACTTGATTTGTTTCAGATGAGTGGTTGAAACAGAAATAGCTGGACTGTCACAAATTGCGTTTCACTGGGGATTCCTGCGAGGGCCAAAGAGCTGGTGAACGGGTCAGAGCGCTGGCACCGAGGCAGCATCACTGTGCAGCTCTGATGTGACCAGTGATGCTTCAGAGACCCGCCTTAGAGGGCAAGTGGAGCGGGAAGCTGCTGATTAATTCTTCACTGTGAAAACGATCACATTGTTGCATCATATTATTGTCAAACACATGCATGTTTGATTGAGGGTGAAGCGTTTATCCAGAGTTGCTTTCAGTGTGGGAACCGGTAGGAATTCAATATCAGTCGACAGAATCAAACGTCACTGACTTTTTATGTCACACAGAGTTGAGATAAAAGTTACTAAACTCCAATTGTTGACAGTCAAGATGTAAGACGGCTGTAAAGAACACTGTAACTCTTTGTATTAAGTGTTTTTCCCATGACTATTTGTACTATTTGAGTTTGTGCAACGACATTCTATTAACTTTTGTCTGCACATTTTGCTGGTTCGTGTTTCCCTCTTTACATTTACAGAAACAGATAGGCTGTGTCATTTAAAGTTTGAAGACTTACTAGTGCAACTGTTCAAAAAAAGAGTGTGCTTCAGCCCTGGGGTACCAGGATCTGTCTTTTTCATTGTGCATTTTAAAATAACATTTCAATACATTATGTGCAAAACGAGTCAGCATTTACGTTGACAACGTTTAATATGTCCTCCATCGAGCAAGAAAAGCATAATTCTTATGAAGAGCTGATGTGTTTCAAAACAAAGCTTGTGATCCACTGTACAGGTGTATATCATCACCAGTTAAATAAAAGGGAGGAAGGATGGTTTATTTCAGTCAGTGGGCTGTGAGCTAATGGTTCTCTTGGTACTCTAAAGCCGTATGTAATGGTTTAACTGTAGTGATGAGACGGGGCGTTTAGGAGCCGCAGGTGCATCTACCTGGCCGGATGCCACTGAGGCTATTAGCCCACAATCCAATGATCTCTATTTGGGGAGTAGTTGTCCTTTTTTCAGCTCGACTTGTATTCCACACAGACGCTGATTGCTCAGTGAGATGTGTGTTTACCGATGATAAATTCCCATGACTGGGCTGTTGCACTTGTGATTTCGGGCTGTCACACTGGATGAGCTGAGAGATGTGCAGCTGCTCAGCCCTTGGGGAGAGCAGAGCCGGGAGCGCATGCCGGCAATTCAGAGGGAAGCAAAATGGTTACAGCGCAGATTATGACGTTTCTGTGGTGAGAGATGTCGGTCAGGTTACTGTCCTGACGCCAATTGCCTGGAAGAGGAGGTTAAATCAGCAGGAAAGAAATACACCAGCTGTCAATTAACTGCTTTCTCACTACCATCTCCTACAATCCATTGAGGCAGCACTTTGTATTCGAAAGTTATTTTCTGCACGCTGAAGCACACGTTTTCCTTTTTTAGCCCTTTGCTATGAACATATATTATAAGTGGACAAGATATTTATCACTACAAGATGATTATTGGGTCTGGAAGAATAATAGACAAATCTCTGTTCTTATGTTGAACTCAGTTTTTTTAAATTTAATCTTGGTTTCTTCAGGCTCAAATTAAACAATTTTTAAACCTTTTGAGGGGAAATCACTTTTGGTGTCACTATGGTGTAAGTTGGGAACCACTGACACAAAAGGGCAACAAGCCTGCAAGGTTTGGGTTTTTGTATTGCTCACTTATAAACATCAATGTCGCAAGATAACTTCTGGCTGCTATGAATATTTTGATTTTCACGTTTTAATACAATAGATTTTTAATGGCACATCATTAGTTCGAGTTGCAGATTTGGATACGGAAGATGCACTACATTTCATAGACGTAAGTCACAGGCAGGTAGAACAAGAAAATCCACCTTCAAACCGAAATTTTGTTCCGTAATTTTAACACATGGTGGGACGATACACAAACTAATTTAAAATGATGTCATATCGGAGCACAAATAAAGAAATGATTGTCGTTTTCATATTCCTACACGTACACTGAGCATAAGAAGGTATTATTGAGCGACTAATAACCTACTATTGATCAGAGTGAGAGTCCCCCGGGCCTGTTAAGGAACTGATATGTCTGCATTCACACACATTAAAGGTGCACATGTACAAGTGTCCATACATTTATTCTGGTGCCGGCATACGCAGACTCTATGCCTCCCAGTTAGTCACAGTAGCTTCTTCCCAATTCAGTCGATAGGTTTCCATTAAGAACGGGTAGGCTGTCAAAGCAACCTGTGACCTCCTCTCGCCCCCTTGGAGCCCACTGTCCTGTGATGTCCGTATCAATATGAATTTCAGCCCTTTGCGCCCATCAGCCGCAATTCCCAGTGTCCATTAGTCTCAAGTATCTGTTTCCTCCAACTTGTACTATTGATTTCGGTGTGTCTTTTGTAACAGAGCATGAACACGGACCTTAAAGACGTGGGCGGCTTGATAGGCTGGCTGGATTCTGTCATCTGAGGCGTCGAAGTTCCTCCATATTCTACTTATTAAATGATTTTCATAACTTCCTTAAATTCTGAAAGGCTCTACTATTTATTACTGCTCCTAATTGCCTCAATACTGTGTGGTTGTGTGAACATAAGACATCTGATCCTGGATCAGATGGCATGTAGTTTATAAGTTGGCTAGACCGGTGCCCTCGAAGGTCAGGGCTCTTCATCTCAGAGGCCACAATGAAATGACCTGTTGTTGCCATACACAGAGGGGTATCACAGCAAACACGAGCCACAATATGGTCCTACATCCCCGGAGACGTCGTTTTCTGACACTCGCCTACATCTGTTACTGAAAAGTGTCACGCTGGTGTGATGCATTAGTCATATCAGACTTCTCCTTTCTTCACAGGAAGGACTGAGTTGTCCTACGAGATAAGATGCGATAATATTTTATTGATTCCAAAAAGGGAAATTAATTTGATACAACACCCAAGAAACAGTCTTGTGAAATGAGTAAAATGAATGAATGAATGACTAAATAAAACAAAATAAGAAATAAAGGAAGTTACTTTTAAAAGAATATATATTAAATAGACATTTAATACCTTAAGTAATTTAGGTGATTCGTTCATTGTGCAAATAGCTGTGCAAATATATATATATCATCCTTTCTTTCCTGACTATTTGCTTGCCCAATTTCTACCAAAGTTGAAAGTTACTCATATTTATATATAAGTGGTTGCAAAAACCCTAGACGTGACCTCAATGTCCTCATGGTAGGTTTGTTTCTGTTTGATATGAGAGGTAATAACATTTATTGGGGAGAATGCCTGGTTCAATTAGTATTAAAACATCCAAAAAACAGGAATTAGTGCAAGTAATATAAACATAAATGCAGAAATGGCATCATCCAGGTACTTTGGTTCTCCCACTGCTTCCTCCCCCACTGAGCGTCTCCAAAGTGTGATATATGCTGACATTTTGCCGCTCTTCACTGCTGTGGCATATTTGCCACTAGGGGGCCTTCAGGGACGCGATGAGATACCCCTTGACACAGAAGACCGGTTCCTGATAGGGGAAGATGGATGACCTTTGGCTTTATTTATGTCGTCGCCACTCATGCAGGACCTTTTCATCAGATACGGTCATTGTAATCCCTCAGCCCCCATTCAATTTACAGAGGCACTCTGTCACTGCAGACCGCTAAAGTCAATGAAATTAATGGATCAATAAGCCCTCTGAAAGCCTGGCGGGAGGGTCCAGATCCCCCTGGTCGCTATCAAGTTACGGGTCATAATGAATGGGGTGTTGTTTATGTTGTAAAGTGCAGTGTCATTGAGTCCTCTGAACAAACCCCCCCCCCTCTTAGTCGGAGCTTAGTACACATCTGCAGCGAGTTTTCAGAGATGTGATAAGAAAATAAAAAATGGAAATGTGGAAAAAACTACCACTTTTTGATGATGCACCAATTATAAATTAAGGTTCCTGAATCTGAATACAGATTATAAGCCGTTTATCAGAACTTTTCTGTTGCCAGGTTGGTGATCCCCCTCCTGCATGACATGATATAAAACCATTTTATCAAATAGGTATTTCACCACTAGAAAGATGATCTTCTCATGAAACGAGAACGACTATGCAGCAGAAAAATGCCCCAACATTTTTTTTATTAGGGCTTCACGACCAGAGAAAACGGAGAAAAGGGGCTGTGGTGTTATCTTGCACTCAAGAGGCAGAAAACCTACAACACCAACAATGCAGTGGGGTTGTTACCGCCAGCGACACTGTCAGGCTGCTAGTCCGAGCCGCTCCTATTGGATGGGCTTGACCAGAGCTTCTGGTGTTATTATTGGCCGCAGGACGTTTTTTCCGTAATACTCACCTTTTGTGTTTTGTACTGTGTGTTTGGCTAATAGCTAACAGCTAATGGAACTACCAGTACACTCACTGCTGAGTACCCAGCTGCAACTTTGAGCCAATTGCTTATTTGCATACATCGGTTCTTGTTTTTCGCTTTACAGACCATATGTGTCTAAACGGGCGGTTAGCCATTTATGAGTACTATTCATTCAATCACACATTACAGCAGTGTTTTATTTTATTTACTTGTTTGCTCATACAACTCTACGCTTTATACATTAACAAACAATTTTATAGGGTAGAGGCTGTATCACTCTTGATTTTAAATTTGATAATGTTATATTGGGGTTTAAATTGTCTTATATATATATATATACAGTATCTTGCAGCTTTAGAAATACGGATTCAGTGGCTCACTTGTTTTGCCAAATCTCTGCTGTGTACCATCTCTCCCAAACTTTGCCTTATAAAAAACAGTTTTATTTCCCATCAGTTACAGCTCACTTCTGATACATCATGTTAAGAAAATTAAGCTCAGGCCTCCTTAGTTAGTCGCAGCTCCAGAACCAGCCTACCTTGAGGCAGCTCTAACCTTAATTTGTAGTAATTATAAATCCCATCTGAGAAAAACTCACGGCAAAACAGACCTGTTTTTTTCAGTGTACAGTTCCAAGAAGTGTGAACATAGATTTAACGGCTCCTTTAACAACTATTCAAAACAAGGCCAGTGGTGGATGATTGATTTGGAAAACTCAATCAAAGTTGTCACTCTGTGTTAAGGAGATGAAATGAGATATGACAACATGTCAACCTCTGAGACCAGGATGAGATAATGATCCTTTAGCTAACACACAAGTGCACAAGTGTAGTACAAATAATACTAAATAGTACTCACGTGATTGCAGTATCTAAAAACCTTTGGTCTCATTTCACCCTCTCTGTATTTTTAACGCGATCTTAAATTACTTCACCGGGACGTACAAACACAGTTCTGACAGTAAAAACAAAGCCACAGCAGTTGGGTCACGTCTCCGTATTTGCATGCAAATGGAATTAGAGAAACACCCACCACAATCATTCAGTGGGACCATCATCACTTGCAATTTTGGGATCAATGATTTCAAACAATAGTGCTTGGCATTGATGCATTTAACGCCCAATGGAAACCATGTGCTTTGTGGTTTACTGATGGTCAAACTGGAGGAACGTGCTGACAGCTCTGGATGGCCTTGAGGTGCACACCAGCCCGGAATAACTCTGCCAAACTCGCGGCTCCGTTTCTTTGTAGAAAAACAGTCTTTGTTGCCACTGTTGGCAGTAAGTCAATCGCATGTATTAAGCTACCCCACAATGCTCGCCAGTCATCGATAGCCCTAAATGAGTGCACATGGTGTCTTGGCTTTGGGCTCCTTTTTTGATCAGGTTGAGATTTTAATGGATTTTTCTTCGCCTCTGACAGACGAGGCTGGGGGTGGAGGGTGGGTGGGGGTGTGCAGCCTGGCCCGGGGCAGACTGCAGGCAGCCGGTGGGGTCACTTGAACCTTGTGGTTGCAGAGCAGAGTGCTGAGACGCAAAGAGCCAGCGCTACGCTCACAAGTGTCCGACAGCGGGAGAGTCAGGAAGTCTGGCGACTGTAAACCCCACCCGACCCCCCTCCCACCTCCACCCATCTCAGACAGCCTGCATGACACGCCAAGCGGGCACGTCTGCACACAAACCTGTACTACTACACTTGTGAGGACTTTTGTATTGACTTCCATTCATCCTCTGTAGATTATTTTTACCCATAACGGCTCGATGTAAAACCCGACCTTTGACCTAACTTCAATCCAGTCATAATTTAGACCTTAAAGGCACAATCTGTGATCCAAATGAAAACAAGAGTGTTACCCACACAAACAATACAACACAGAATGAACACAAGAAAATGAAAAATCTGAATTAAAGGTGTTTTATTATGAACTGTTAGTGTTATATTTGTAAACACTGGAGTAAAATTAGAATTTATTTTAAATTATCATCTGATTAGAATCACTCAAAATGGGGATTTTTCATCAATGACTCAACTATATATAATTATTTAAAAGAATATACTTATAAAAAATTATAATAAATATACTTTATAAAAATATACAATAAAAATACAGATTGGCCCTTTAACCTTTAAAACAAATTACACTAAAAACATTCACCAGTATATACTTTTTAGTGGTGTGCTTGAGTCTGTGAACTTACAATGGAAGTTCACACAAACACACACACACACACACACACACACACACACACACACACACACACACACACACACACACACACACACACACACACACACACACACACACACACACACACACAGCCACACACCCACACACGTTCATACAACCGTATTCAGGTCTGTGCTTGCAGACTCAATATTTTAAGGAACATTTAGGTTTAGTATAAAAAAATGTCTAAGTTTGTGCAATTTAAGCAAATTTACATGCATAAAGCTAAATATTTAAACCTGCAAGCATAAATCAGACAGTTTGCAACACAGAGTTAAAATGATAAACTTTATTGTGCAAGATCAAAAGATCACATGTACAAAACTAAATTTTCAGGCCCAAACTTGTATAACTGACTGAATTTTTGTCCCTGATGTTATTGCGCAAATTATGTTGTCACTACAGCAGAATGATTTCATACAACACCCATACAACACCCAGTACATCCTCTCAAGTTTTAGTGTGTCATGCAAAAATGTTTTTGCAAAGACTTATATTATATTACAACCAGGAAGTCAACAATAATTATCACAGTTCTAATTACATCTCACTTAGTACTCATAACACATATTATAGTGACTTGATATGAATTCTTAAAATGCATTTAGTGTAATAATATGCTGCAAGTTGCTTTTAATTATTATAATTCGTATCCTTAATTATTCAGTGTACACTGGCCACAGTACAATACATTTTATAAATCTAAATTAGATTAATGTGAATGGTCGTAAAGCAGGGAGGTTATAGCTGTCAAAGTTGAATTATTGACATTTTCGGTCTGTTGGTTAATAAAATCTAATTAAACTGTGTTGCATTAAAGACTAGGACCTGCAGTAGTTTACAGTTGGTACCATGCTACTAAGTATATAAAGTAGAACAATGCTGTCAATAATTATACTGATAATTATTTATTTTAGCCCTGAAATTACAAGGATGCTCTCAGAACTCACAGAGCACTTCAGTGTAAAGTACATATTGTGCTTTGATTTGTTGATATACACAGTTGCAAAAAACTACATTAAAAGGAGAAGAATTGCCTTTAAAATATCTGTTTTTAAAGCAAATCAATGTTTAAAGCTTTAAAAGTCATGTAAAAGAGTTATTCCTTTATTTCAGCACTTAATTTGTGCATTTTAGACCAAACATATTCAACAGCAACTCATTTTCAGGGAATAATAAGATACAGTAACCCTCAACGTGCACTGCCAAGGTGAACCGGAATTTTAGCACAGAAAACAAGAGATCTGCAGGCAGACTAAGTGGTTGAGTGAACAGGTTAACAGCGACGGGGCCTTGAATGGCTGTGACAGGGAGAAAGCAGTGAGAGGCTCCAGCACTGAAGGGGGAAGTGACCCGGAAACGGTGTGTAAGTGCAGCTTGCTGGACCCTTTAGGAAAAAATCTCTCCAGAAGCACTGATGCAAGTCCACCTAAAAACACATTTCTCTTATTTCTCTCGCTCTCTCTGCAGAGATGCATTAGTCAGCTACACTTTGCACGCTCATGCGCCCTAACGGCAAAGAAAAACAGATAGTGGGGGAACCTCTGGCTATGTTTATCACCTACAGACCAAAAGAAACTTTCAATAAGTTTCTGATTTGAGCAGATTTTCTGTACTTTGGAAAGGAGAACTGCGTTTCTTTCAAATTAAAAACAGAAGAGCTTGTTGTTGGTTGGACTTAAAAGTTGTCAGTTAAACAGTGTGAATGCAACTGACTCATCATTAGTCACAATGTCATGACGTTACTCTTGTTCTCTTGGTTGTGCTTTTTGCAGATTTGCTTTAGCAGTTTGAGTATGTAAATCCTGCTGCACAAAGTTAATTGATCAACAATCAGAGCTCAGTGTATAATTATGCAATAGCCTGGTCTGTCATTGGTTGATTCTGTTTTTAAACTCCAACCTTTTTTCTTACTTCTTTCTTTAAAATGATTAAAGTAACTGAGATATTTTTGTCAGTCTCACACATTATGAAATCACTCGCCATAGGCTCACAGTCCAGTAGACCCTCAACCTCATGTTGTATATAACATTTACAGCAGTTGGACAAACTTATCTGATAATACTTTGGCATTTTTTTCAGCATGAGGCAGTAAAGTATATAAATGTATATGTATATATACACATATATATTTTTTTCATTTCTTATTTCATTGTCAAATTGGAGATTAGATAAGCAGATGTTGGGGATGGGTATGTGTTCTTAAGTCCTTTACTAAATTGGCCAAATGTATATGAAACACTTCAAACAACAACCAACCTGCAAATTTTACTACATCCGGATAATCATCTTTACTTCTGTCTTCCCCCACTTTAAAAAAAAAAGCGTCTATATTTGAACTGAAGCTCCCCAGAAACTTCCACCTGCTGTCTTTATAGATGTTGATCTGAAAAAATGATGTTGCATATGGATTTCAAAACCATGTGCACTTTTGTTGTGCTGCCACATGGATTTTCCCCTCACGTTGCTGCTTTAATTCTCATAATAATCCAAACTGTATTTGGTGCATCTGATTATGCACATTATTAAAGAATTATATTTAAAGTTCATATTAGTTTAGTTAATGACAGATTCTGATTTAGTGTCAGTGAATAAGTGTCAGAATAGAAAATGCTCTCTTTATCCCACAAAATCAGTTTGAATAAAGTTACATATGTAGCTAAATGATTTAAACAGAGAATATATAGATTAGCTCTTTCAATAAATTGATCAGCTAAAAGGGATCATTAATTACTTTTTGTTAAAGCGGGGGAAAAAAATCATTTTCCATGTCGATGTTGATAATCACTAAAACAAAAAACAACATTTATAGAGTTCTCTAGAGTTAAAGCAATTGGCTGAGGCACATTGGTGTCCGTTTACTCAAATACTTTGATTAAGTACAATTCTGAGGTATCTTACTTGGGTATTTCCATTGTATGTCACTTTTTTTTTTTTACCTCATACTACACTTAAAAGGCAAATATTGAACTTTTGACATTATTTTGTTGATGGATTGATTTACTCTTTTTTTTTGCAGATTTAAATTTTCAATACAAAAGAAAAACCAACTAATGAATTATGAAATACTAGTATAAGTGAAACTACAAAGCAGTACAAAGTAATCAAAATTAGCCCCACCTTTACCAGCTGAAACATTAAAGTGATGAACATGTTAATGTATCAATGGTTATAATCCAAAAGTATCTATCTGTCTATTCTGAAATGGGCCATCCTGTATAATGAGCACTTTGACTGCTGGTACTTTTAAGTAAATATTTAATGATTATTCTTTTGTAGGCTACTTTTACTTAAGTAAGATTTTGAATATATGACTTTTACTTGCAACAGAGTATTGTTTCAAGGAAGCATTGTTACTTTTACTTAAATAAATAAAAATCTGAATTATTCCACCACTGCTCATGAATACGCAGGAAAGTGAACTACATTATATAATTATCTGTGATAAGAAATTAACTTCGGGATCATTTCAAAACTTTGTTCGTTAATAAGAAATTGTTGCTTTTTTTTCGGTCGAGTTTACTGCACTTGCAAATAAAACAGAGTTAGGTTTTAAAAAAACTAAGATGAAACATCTTAACTTTAACTTGTTGTCTATGATTTCAAACTTTATAAATGACTAAACACTCCCTTTTTTTAAAAGCGGCACAAAATGCACAATGAAAAAAAAAAAAGTAATGAAACACAATGAATAATCAAATGTGGAAGTTGATTTTGCTAGAACGAATATTATTCATCTCCAGTCAACACACTCTGGTAAAACTGCAAATATTACACTTTTATTGCGAAATCCATCATGATATACCTCCTGTTTTCACAGTGTAACAGTCTGTCATATGGAAGGTCACGTGAAAACAACAAAGTGTTTGATTATATAATCTTAATAATAATAATAATAATAATAATAATAAGGCCATATAAATAGAAATGGAGTGTCACTCCACAGAAACTAATTTTAAAGTTTAACAGAGGGGACGACGTAGAAAACGTGAGTAATAAAGCTGATACATTCGTTCAGATGACTTTACACACGCACATTTTTCTGATGTAAAGCTTTCTATTTAAATGCCTTAAGCACCATCATCATCATCATCATCATCATCATAATAATTATAGTCTAAAAATAATCAGATGACAATAACAATGTGTACAGATTGTAAAGCTCTCTGAGGCAAATTTGTAATTTGTGATAAACTGCTCTACAAAATTGAATTGAATTGAAATAACAACAATAATGATAATAATAATAATAATAATAATAATAATAATAATAATAATAATAATAATAATAATAATACAAAAAGTGGCACATGCATGTCTTGGATTAGTTGATATGTCGACATTAGAGTTGGGAATATTATATTTAATTAAAAAAAAATGAAAAAAGTGACATGGCCTACAGCCAAAACAGCCGTATGTCCACACACACACACACACACACACACACACACACACACACACACACACACACACACACACACACACACACACACACACACACACACACACATCATCAGTCTGCATCAAACAGGCCAAAATATTTGCCAGTGTTGGAGAAGTAGATGTAAGGTACCGTCGGGTACACCACAGGGAAAGGCATGGGTAACAAACATCCACCCAGCAGGCTGCTGTCTTTGTAACAAGCCGGTAGTTGCACATTGTTCCCCGGCTCTGGGAGCTGCTCTGCGGCCTCCATGTCTGTGCACAGCAGCTGCCTCTTCAGCTTGTTGCGGCGGTTCTGGAACCAGATCTTGACCTGAGTCTCTGTGAGCTGCAGGGAGCTGGAGAGACAAGCTCTCTCCGAGCTGCTCAGATACCTCTTCATGTCAAAGGTGGCCTCCAGCTGAAAGATCTGTCTCTTGGAGAAAATGGTGCGTGTTTTCTTCTTGATGGCCTTGGAGTCTGCGTCGGGCTGCTTCTGGGACTCCTCCCCGGCTGTGAGCGCACTTTGCACCCCGGGACAGCAGCCTGCGGTCGGCAGCGACGTGTGGACTCTGGGCTTCCTTTGCACTGCGAAAGAAGCGACAAAAACGGGCTTTAAAGCATGCAAACACATAAGATAAGATAAGATAAGATAAGATAATCCTTTATTAGTCGTTTATTATTAAATGTGCAAAGAATGCATGCAAAGAAGCTGCACAATAATTTGCAAAAGTCTGGACATTTGCAAAGAATGCATGCAAAGAATGCATGCAAAGAAGCTGCAAAAGTCTGATTTAATAATAGACACAAATAAACAACGCGATCTTTAACATTATTTAAAATCATTTTTTTTTAAAACCCCACCAGTCTCTTGTTGATTTTCATCCATCTTTACGCACCTCATCCTACCAGTTCTATCAGCCAGTCTATAAACAGCATTAATTTCTTAGTTTATTTGCTGGTTTGGATGGTTTATACATTCCCAGTTACCTGTCTGGTCCGGTCCACTGCCGTGCCTCCTCCGGACGTCCCACAGCTCCTCACACCCACTGTCCCTCTGCTCCTTCTTCTCCTTCAGGTTGAGGATGTTGTCGATGGTAAACGTCAAAGAAGCGCTCCGACCCGGGGCATCCTCTTTGCTCATGGTCCCCGGCATTTCATCTGCGACCTCCCCAGAGCAACCGACCCGGAAGACTGCGGTTTAGTGCCTTTTGATTGGGCAGGCTGTGGGGCAGGATGAGGGCGGGATGCAGATTTACGTCTGTGCTGCCATATTGTAGCTTTAAACACTTCTGTCATGGAGACTGCTGCCCTGCTGGCTTCATGCACCAGACTGAGCAAACTCAGCCAAAAAGGCGTTTTGCAGAGTTAATTTGAACTCTTTGATTAAGAGTTGGAGGCTGGATCACTATTAGGGGGGGCCTGATATCCAACTTTGTTTTATACTGCAGCTTGACATTCTTTGGGGTCAAGCTTATTACTGAAATGCTCAACAAATAAAAATGGAATGTCTTTTACACATATTTGGACAATGCACAGATAGTTTTATCCAAACTTTTGCTCTGGTTTATACTTTAATGCTATTCAACAAGGAGATGCAGATGACTTCTGGTGACTAGAAGTCTTGAATACCTATGTTGAATACACTTCCTGTAAGTCTTAAAAAGCATCTCAAAGACATGTAAAACCATGTAATGCAAAAGATTAAGAGTTAGTGTATCACTAGAGGCAGGGATTGGGCCCCATGAAAACAATAATTGCAACAGACTAATCAGTGGCAAAATTTTATGATGCTATTTTACATACAATTATGCATTTTAATGGTATTTTTGACTATCATTACCATATTTGTGAAAGAAGAACAGCATGACAGTTGACATGTACAGTAGGGGAAGAACTGAGCACTCTGAATACAATGGAATTCATTTTGAGTCATTTATTTGCTGCAGGGACCCTGCAGGGGTTGATGCTTCCAAAACAAATAAAGGAATTGTTACCAGGACATGGAAAATAAAACATGTGTGATTATATGTTAGTTAATAACTTAGTGTCATTATTTTTTCTAATTAAAGGAGATCATCATTATGACTTCTGGGCCCCCTCCATCATGGGCCCCTAGAATAGTTCCTCTTTTGCGCCCCTATGTTGATATCCAACTTTGTTTTATACTGCAGCTTGACAACTCTTTGGGGCTCAAGCTGCCTGCTCTGGTCTGAAATGCTCAACAAATAAAAATGGAATGTCTTTCACATATTTGGACAATGCACAGATAGTCAACAATAAAAGATCACAAATGAACATGAAAGTGTGTCTGAGGTGGCTGTGTCTCTTTCTTGCACAAAAAAACTAAACAAAAAGTAAACCAAAAAAGAATTGAACGGAGATGGTACTGGCCAACATTCTGTATTTGTATGGCAGATTTAATTCGACCCAATTAATTTAAAATATAGGTACATTATTTCACTCCCTCGTCGTCACTTTTCTACTAATTTTGACGCTTTGTAGCTTTGTGTTCCTTTTTAATTCAACATCTGATTTTGTCCCCTTTCTACAAGCTACATTTCTTTGCCATCAAGGACAAAAAAAAAACAAACACTTCTAATGTTGCCTTGCTAGTAAAAAAACAACAACAACCAAACAAACAGTTTGTGCATACAATTTATTCACATGTGAAGATATCCGTGTAGAAAAGTCTGTATTAAAATCCTCTTAAATAAAAAAAACGGTGTCAAAGAATATTGCTACTATAGACCCATGCTCACAGCTATCAAAAGTCACAAACACCTTTTCAAGAAATGACCGAGTCTCTACTATTTTGGATCAATCTGAAGACACAGTGCATAGTATTCTCAAGTTGTGTGTATGGGCTCTAATAAGGGGTCAAAAAGAGTCGTATATCTCCCTTTTGTAAACATGTGACAAAAATCTGCATGAGATCTGGAATGCAGATTAAAATTGAAAATAGAAATTTGGGGCCTGGTTTTGTCTGTTAAAGCGGGGTCTAAATGGAAACTTGTATCACACACAGTCTGGGAACTTTGGTTTTTCTGCTTTGAATCTGTACTCTGATGTTCACTAACATCTATTTTCTTGGTGATGAGTGTTTTTCAGAATTTGTGCACAATTTTCTTTTTTTTTTACTATCACTATTTCCCCCCCCAATCATTAGTTTACAAGGACTGATATAGAGAATGCCAAAGGTTCATTTCACAAGTCTTATTGACCCTTATTTGACCCAAACTGTGTGGGTCATCCATACAATTTCTGTGAAAAATAACTCACACAATAGAGCTTTACTTGAAACCGGTGTGACTTTGTGTGAAATGTCCTCCGTTTGGGACTGTGGACAGGATTGTGGACAGCTTAAAAGGCTGCAAACGTCCATCGTAGTTACTACATCTTGCACTCATAATCACTTGATTAAATTTAAAGTAAATTGGAAAACAACATTGGGGAGAGAGAGAGAGAGAGAGAGTCTTGTTTTAAGGGTTAAAGCAGCCATTGAAAGATCATGACGGATGCTTTCTTCTAGAAATATTAAACACAGGATGAATTGACTTTATTATCATCTGACTTTACAGGATCTGAAAGATCTGCTGCATCTTTATTTGATTAGTTTGTGTCAAAGGAGTAACAAGTACACTTGGTCTCTTTTAAAGTCACCTCCACCCTTAAAGTCACACCAGTCCAGTCATCTGTGGCGTTACGAACGACATCGGGTGGGTGAAGTGGGAAGTCAATGGCCAGTTGAAGGCGTTGGAGAAGCCCACACCCGATGACGTCGCTTGAGGCAGGCTGGTCAGCGTCACAGGTGCGTTGACGTTCTCGCGATACAACACGGGAACTCTGACCACCCTCTGGGCGGCGTAGGGGACGCCGGCGCCGCTGGCCTCCATGTCTGCGGCGATCTGCCTCTTCCACTTGTTCCTGCGGTTTTGGAACCAGATCTTCACCTGGGTCTCGGTGAGCTGCAGCGAGGCGGCCAGCCCGGCTCGCTCCGAGCTGCTCAGGTAGCGCTTCAGGTCGAAGGTGGACTCCAGCTGGAACACCTGACTCCGGCTGAACACGGTGCGGGTCTTCTTCTTTCTCTCCACTTTAATGTCACCTGAGAGGAGGAGGCAGGAGAGATTTAAAGTAAATGGAACTGGATAAACTCCTATAACAGTGCAGCTTATATCAATAGTTGTAGGCCTGAATTGTGATTAAGGTTAGAGTTTCTGGAAAGACAACTAGATACTAAAGTTTATCGATAAAAGATCTGTTTTTGGCCAATCCAGAGAATCAGATGGATAAAAAAATCAAGGTACTTACTGACTAATACAACCCACAATCACACACTGATCCCAGGAACTCTTAGATACATCCCTGCCACTTGATATAAAACAAATATTTGTGGACATTTGCTGCTGATACCCAATAAAAAAATAATCTAACTTCACCGAATTTAAACGTTTTGGACATACCAACAACCAAATATAAAATGTTGGATGTGACAAACAACTATTACATGTGCAGATGAAGCCTGCTGTGGGCTATTTCTTTCTCAGGTGTAGGATGTAGCCTGTGTACTCTGGGCCTCACCTGTATCACAGCTGTCCTCCTCCTCCTCCTCTCTGTCATCCGTCAAACTCTCGTCCCCCTTTTCCTCCGGCTCGTCGGTCTCCGCCCGTCCCGTTGGAGTTGGGGAATCCCGGTCGCTCGTTGTCACAGGGTCCGTTTGTTCATCTGTGTACGATGGACCTATACGAGGAAAGTGAAAAAAAATTCCAGTAGCAAAACATTTATCAGACATCTTTCACGTTTTGCACATTAATGCTGCCTTTCCTATCCAAGATTATACATGAGCGTCACACCTCCACTGCTGGTCTCATCAGAATGACATTGTTGTATAGATGCCAAACAAGGGGTTTTATGATTGGAGAGTTTGGGTGAGGAAGGGTCAGTGAAATGGGCGGCTGTGGCGTAGTGGAGAGCAAGGTAGTTCTCCAATCAGAGGGTCGGTGGTTCGATACCCGGCTTCAGCAGTTCATATGTCCTTGGGCAAGACACTTAACCCCAAGTTGCTCCTGAAGGCTTGCCATCGGTGTGGACTGGATGATGAATGTTAGTTAGAGTCTGATGGTGGCACCTTGATGGTAGCCTGTCATCAGTGTGTGAATGGGTGAATGATATGTAATATACTACTGACTGTAAGTCGCTTTGGATAAAAGCGTCTGCTAAATGACTGTAATGTAATGTAATGTAATGAAACGTGCTAAACCCATGTGGCATGTCCTCTCGTACAGCTCCAGAATAGGAATATCACTACATTCAACGAGTCTAGAAGATCATTGTTGAAATTGTTTTTTTAAATCCCGAATAGACCCTGTAAAATCAGATTATCAAGAACTCACAGAGGAATTCTGTCCACAACATTTGTATTCCCAGTGACAGGTGCACTCACTTCTCCAGATCAGCACTTTTGGTTCCAGTCCCGGACAGATCACTTTGGGTCTCCGGGTCTCGGATGAAGCTCCTCCGTTTGCAGTGCGCAGCAGATTCTCGATGTAAAAAGAGGAACTTCTCGACGGAGGACCGAGCTTCGATCTCTGCGCTTTATCGTCCAGCATGTTTTAATGAGTATGTCCTTTCCAAAGTAGCTTTTCACCTTTTTAAAAAGAAAATACATACATACATATATATATATATATCCCAAATCTTGTTTTCCAGCCAGTCCACAGAGCAACCAGAGCTCCACTAGTTTGAGATCCAGACAGAATTACTCCAGAAAAACACAACTAAACACGACTGTCTCGTCTCTTCTGAGCCTCTCGTGGTATCTGTGTGATAGTCTGCCTTCAGGGACCGCAGAGATCCAGTATTTAGGTCAATTAGGTCGCAAAGAGCAGCAGAGATCCAGCCTTGTCCTCCGGGCTGGAGATGGAGGAAGTCATGAAGAATGGCACAGTACCGCCTATTGGTTCCATCTCAACATGCACACTTTGGATTTGCTATGCACACCGTAAATCTCTTATTTATAGCGCCATCCCAGAAAGAAAAGCGCAATTTATATCCCCATTTTTTTTTTTTTTTTGTTTTTGGTTGGTTGATAAAACAGAACTTGCTTGATTAATCATTAATGTGTAGGAGTGTTTATTCACAAACACAGATTAAAGTGTTTTTTTTTTTTTTTTTACTTTTACTTTTCATAACTAACAAAGGTTGTTTTACACTCGTAAGGAATTAAAAGTGATTCTGAAAACAAGATCAGTCAAAAAACAACAACAAAAAAAAAAACACGCCAATCCTTTATTTGATCAGCAGAATAAAAGAAAAACATTTCAAAAAGAGGTGAGAAAAAACGGTGTTGTGCTACAAACGTTATAATTAGTATTATTTAAAAATAAATAAATAATATATATATATATTATTATTATTATCTGTGATTTTTGAACCTCATAAAGGGTTGAAAAAAATCCCTTTACAGCTGACGTATCATGGTTGTACTGATTCTATAAGCCAAAGCTTTTTTCATTTCTAATATTTTTTTATTTTTATGTTAGTTACCTGACGGTCTATACATCTGCTGTAGGTTAGCATGTGGTCTAATATCTGCATCTTGGTATTACTTAAAAAAATAAGTCCATTGCTTAAAGATCCCCTTACAACATGCTTTGAGAAATGTAGAAATACTAACCAAAAATGTGTGTCTCATGTGTTTTTCCCCCCAAATCACATCTAGGCCTACACTTTTCTATCATTGCATAATCTATCAAAATGCTAATATTAATTACTGGACACAAAATGTCTTCAATTTTTAACTAAGAAGTCCCTTCTTGGTGTTTATGCACTGGAGGCTTCAACATTCCACATCATATTTATATCTTATAGTCTCATACTGGACCATGATTTGCTTGTGATTTCACAACCTTTGACTCGCCTTTAACTCTGATTTAAGGTGAGAGCAGAGGAACTTTTTCTATTTTCGGCAGTTGAAAGTAAAAGATTGTCTTCCAGTGTCAAACTCTGCACAGTGAAGGTCAAACATCCACGTAACAATAAGCACAACACATTCTTTAGCAGGCTTTTCGCTCAATAATTTGGGCTTATGTGCAAGTTGTTTGTTGGCAAACATGCATTACCAAATTTACCACAACACACCGGCAGGCATCCACACTGGGGACAAGTTATTCCTCTCTGCCAGCGAAGTGTTGCCCCACCGCAGGCCTCAAAATACTGTCTCACTTTCACACTGATTGGCAGGCTGAGAAGAAATCTCAAAAAGCCTAATATGAACACTCAAGTGTAGCTTATCCATGAACACTAAATCTTTATTTTCTTCTTTGAAAGAGCCTGTGCCACCTCAAATGTCCGTAGATGGAGTGACAGTGTGTTCCAGCTTAACATGAGTTAATTAATGCTGAAGGTGGAGAATGTTTCGTCAGCTTCGAAGCTGTGAACGGTGGAGTAAAACACCACTGCCTTTGGAGTTGTAATAGGATTTAAACACTATGAAAAGCTTACTTTCATCTGTAAGCCGTGAACAAATGCTCACAACATTCCAGGCTGCAGGTTTTCAGACTACATTTTGATCGACCCTTTTTAAATCAAAGTATTTTCTACTTCTTTTTTTGCAAAGAAAACATCACACAACACTGCAGGAAACATGAGTTAAATAATCATAAAAGAGAAAACTGAACATAGTGGTAGTCTAGTCCGTGTGGTAAATCCCTGTACAGCTGACCAGCCATCGATGAAGAGAGGCTCTGTTTTCTCAGAGGAGTTAGTGGCACAATCGTTCTCCATTGTGCCACTAAATTGACTTTATTTAAGCCTCTTTCGCAGTAATAGCCTATCAACCTAATACTCTGTATTCTGGTTCGGGTGTAACACCTCGCAGATATTTTCACATGAATTCCTAATTTACAAGAGAGTTTCAGACAAGTAAAAGTGATTAAACTCATTACACAACAGGCTTTGTTCATTTTTCACTCTCTCACTATGTAGCCTGAAGTACAAATGCAGTATGGTGCGTATTTATGGCTGTTTCTAATTAATAATGAGGGTAATGAGTGGAGAATTATATCTTGGAAATGTTTCAAATGGCAACACTTACATAAACTGCTAATTGTTTCCAAATCTGATGTTTGTACCCACTGTTTCGAGTCTGTTTATATTAATTAAAGTTAAAGGAGAATTTGGTTTAAAATGAAAACACTAGCAGTTAAAAAACAACTACTATGTATTTATTTATAGAAACATACACACAAGAAAGGAACAACCTTTTCTATTAATTGAAAAGTTTAAACAATGGTTTCAAACCTTTTTGGTGGATGACAATTTAAAGCTCCTGAAAACTTGGCAAATTAGAAAAAAGGCATCTTTATTTTTATTTTTAAATGTTTAACACTCAAACATCAGCTTATCTTCATCAGGACTGTGTGTGTGTGTGTGTGTGTGTGTGTGTGTGTGTGTGTGTGTGTGTGTGTGTGTGTGTGTGTGTGTGTGTGTGTGTGTGTGTGTGTGTGTGTGTGTGTGTGTGTGTGTGTGTGTGTGTGTGGATTTATTTGTGTTGGATTTATCGGTTTGTATTGACAGAAACCAAACAGCCTCCAACTGTCTTTAAATTCTGGTTCAAAATGTTGCCGAATCCTGATTGGTCAAACCAGTGATGAAAAGCACAGAGACCTAAAAAAAATAACCCAAACCAAAGGAATCATCACTGGTATTGAGAAGCTAATGGATACATTTTAAAAGTAGCAGGTTGTACATGTCTGTGAGCAGTTTATATCCGTCCTCCAGAATGTTTTTGTTTTAGTATGTGATTACGTTTTGTCTCATTTAATCATTTCTGGAGGATTTAAGATCCGCAACTATGCAATATTTAAAAAGAAAAGAACAAAAAGCCTGAGGAAATGGACTGCTGTGAACACACAGGGGGTCCGGTGACCCTTCAGATTTATTTGATTAAACCCAGGTTGGGAACCACTGGTTTTAAATTGTCCAGATGTGATTTCCTGCCATGTTGACTATTTTTAAATGTAGTATTCGGAGGTTGGTCTGAAATAAATCCCTAACTGATTTGATCTGTTTGTGTATATTGGTCTATGAAGTTCAGTACTTTTTTGCAGTTTTTCTTTTATGCTGAAGTGCTTTTAGCCAAGTCTTTAAGTGCACAGTAATTTGATTGTGGTCTTTCTATCTGGCTTTGTGTCATTACTTATTGGTCAGCGGTTCATAAAGTCGTACAGAGACATGGCAGAGAAAGGAATTTTATCAAAGGCCACAATTGCTTCAAATGACCTCACATCCTATAAATGTGGAATTATTTTGAAGGCTATACACACGGACATGTTTTTGTGTCACTCTGAAGCTAGCTAGAAACAGTCTCACGCCACGATAACCAAACACTTCCTGTCCTGTCTGGCCTCATTGTGAAGCGTTGCACGGAGGCATGTTCAAGATCTCCTAATTAATGATGGCACTGCAGCTTCACAAGGTAGATATGATGCAATGAAGGACTTAACCTCAACATTTCCTGCTGCACCAACGCTCAGGATAAGAACTATTTTCTAGTACTTCCTGTTTAGAAATCATTTCAAATTAGTTTACATTATTAAAATTGAATAGTTCGAAGGGTAGGAAGAAAAAGTGGTCTGAATATACATTTGGTTACCAAATATTTATGTAAATGTACAATTTTAAGAATTATTAGACTTGTATTTGTAGTGGTGGAAAAATAAAGTAGATCCTTTTAATTAAGTAAAAGTAGCAACAATGTAGGAACACTCCAATTGGAATTATACTTCAATAAAAGTACACAAGTTGTATCTGCAAAATGCAAGTAAAATATATAAAAAAAATATATATATTTGTATATATTAATGTATTATTATATATTAAATTACTGTTTATATAAATTATCATTACTGATGATTTTCATGTATTTAAATGCTGATATTTTACATTATATTTAGTATTCTATGATGTTAAATGTTAAATCCTTTATATGCAGAGTAACTTAACTATGTATATGCTTAAAGTAGTGTTTCATATAAGTCGCCTACCTCAAACTGCACTTAAGTACTTTTTTCTTTCCATCACTGACTATTGGAATATTTTGTTACTCATTGAACAAGATAAAATTGTTGATTTCACATCATCTCTAATAAAACAGGCCTTGTAGGCAGTCCTCCCAAGAGAAACAGTACAGGACAGAAAATCTCTGAATTTCTTGCTGATTATTTTGATTTCCGGCTGATTACTTTGATTTCCTGACAACAGCTCATCCGAAACAAAAGCATCACAAATCTAATACATATTATATACATATATACCTAATCCAGTATCATAAACAGCGTATATGTTTGTGTTCTTGCAGAATGACAATCACTGTATTAATAGTCTGCTGGGGGGAATCCTCCACATCATTACTGACACTATAATGGGCTACTGTGGCGATGCAAGCTGTTGAGGTTAAAGCCGTGGCCTACAATGCAATAGTGCATAGGAGGTCAGCGAGGTCCAGACATCTTAGGTTGGCCTACACAGAGGCAGTCAACCAGAAAGCCCCTTTATGCCACATCAAGCGTGGAGCTATTGACGAATCCGTCTGATTTTCAGCTCTCATCAACCCCTGCTCATCGTCTGGGATGTTGTTTTATTTCCCCAGCAGTCCCTTCTTTATTTTTCCTACTGAAAATGATGAAACTGTTCCCATCGGATGAGATTTTAAACACGCTGTTTCCCTGGCAGTTAGTGTGGAATAGGTCAGCGTTGGACCCTGCGTGAAAACAGACCTCCAGGCTCCTGCTGTCACTTATCAGCAACGCTGCTTAATCTGTGTTTTATACCTGCTCACAAACTCTAAAAAGAAAACTCCAGATTACAAGCATCGAAACTGACACTCCTGCTTAATCCCTATTAGCCCTCACCTTACTGCACCCGGAGTCCAATTCATCTGGACAAACCAAAAGGCATTCTGGGAGCTGTTTAGTTTGTTGTAAGCCTAGCACGAAAGCCTGGCAACAAAAATAATAACTTTGTTGTTTTTAGTTGTATATTTTTCTTTTTCGTTCCAATTTTATCTCTTGAGCTTCTAAAGAAAACACATAAGAGTCTTGGCCGGAATAAACTATTAATGCCTGTTTGTTTAACCCTTGCACGGCAAATTAACCCCTGTTAGAGCCACCTTGTCAGCTCAGCACAAAGGAGGGCAAGGCTTGATATTTTAACCACATTATGGCCGAAAGCCACCTCCCCACCCTTTTTTTGTGACTGAAAGAGCAGAGCAAAACATTTTATGTTTAAAAAGCTAAAAAAAACTTCATAAAAACACCCATTGGAGCAAGATTTAAAAGGAAAAAATAAGGTTTCGCCTCATTTTCATGAACTTATTTAGCGTCTTGTTTCCTTTAGGATTCAACGATCCCCCTCTTTTTCCCATGCACTTTAAAGTGATCAAGGTTAATCACATGAGATAAGTGCAGCCGCTGCAGGTACAATATACCTACACAGGAAACATTTTGTTCCCTGTGGGTGTGGGGTGGGAACTAAGGAGCACTTCTGATGGATTACAGGCCGACCACAAATACCAGGACTTATGGGACATCAGATCAATGAGAACACATCAGCTCCGCTTTAATACCGCTAATGTCTTTAGCTGTGCCAGGAACTGGGGTCAAATGTTAACGTAGCACTTGATTCTTGGGATAATTTCAGCTAAATAACATTTGACGGAAAGCTTATACTTTAAAAGGCTTTTTAAAACTTCTCAAAGCAGATAGATGCCTAATAATAGAGCATTTTCTCCCTGTATGTATGGTGTCCTGAGCACACTCTATCTGACCCGGACGTTCAGATTCTTTTACATATAAACTTAAAGTAAATCTGCAGAAAAGATAGACATCCAGCTCAAATAGAGGAATCGCATGAGAAAGAAGAAGCTCAAGGTAGCAGCTGACTGCCGTGGAGAGTGCAGTGCCCCCCGAGGTCAAAGCACTTCTGTCATATTAGCTTATACACAGGGTCCATATTTTTTAATAAATCATGCCTCTGAGGGAAAGCTGGGAGCACACAGCTGTGAGAGCTGCAGTACGGGCCTGCATGTGCTTTCTCCTGCTCTACTGGTACTGCTGAATTACACCTAATGAGCAAAGTCTAAGTGTTCAATTTGGATCATATCAACTGTAGATATATATATTCGGATTAGTCTGTTGCAATTATTGTTTTCGTAGTAACTTGCCTCTGCACTATACTTTTGCTCTGGTTTATGCTTTAAGATGCTTGTTTAAGAAAGGAGATGCACTTATGACTTCTGGTGACTAGTAGTTCTCTTGAATACCTATGTTGAATACACTTCCTGTAAGTCGCTTTGGATAAAAGCGTCTGCTAAATGACTGTAATGTAATGTAATGTAATGTAGATATGCAGTGTTATTTTATCCGTCAGATTTAAAGTCCTCAGGGCAATACCATTTTACAAACTTATATATCTTCTGAAAGAAATTGCATAGTTTACGTTACTATTAATGTTAAATAAGCAAACTTCCAAAGCAAAAGGGGCAAAGTTTAGGAATTATTAAAATAATAGTATCTCTGATGATGCTTTTTTTTTACCTATAAGGAACAACATATAGGTTATTCCCCTTTTATTCCTACTGTTTGCTCTTTGTTCACCCAGAAGAAGGCAGTAATAAAAGAGTTCTATATTATATATATACTATATGTCCACTTGTACTCTTTCAGCAGTCTGATATGATTAAACATGCATGCAAAGGGGTGGGGCAATACAACCCAGAAGAGGCAGGAGAGATGAGAGTCCACTTTAATGTTTGCCTGCAGGACAGATTTCCACCGTCGTGTTTTCCCTCCTCTTGTCACGCAAGTCCTCTGAGTTACAGTTTGGTCAGCAGGCTGAAAAAAGCATCTTTTTTATTTATTTATTTATTTTATTTTATAAAAATCCGTATCACACTCGCATTATTAAGGGCATAAAATGTGTATAAAACTTCCAGTGTGAAATGCACCAAAGCTGATATGTTTAATCAATGACATTATAATGAATGGAATATACTCAATTTATGGATATGTACAATTATGGGTATATTTTTCATTATTTATTTTTTTCCTGAACAAATCTGCTGCTGCGCTGCGAAACTTTAAACCGATTGTTGGGATTATTATTTATTTTTTGCGGGCTTTAGGCCGAATATTATTTATTTTTCTTCCAAATAAAATTGTTTTTTTTGGATGCTGCCGATATTTTCCGATCTGTAAACTTTTTGCGGCCAAACTATTCTCAAATTCAAACCAAACCTCAATTTAAAAATGAAGTTGAGCTTAAGTCTAAGTTATCCATTATTATTATTATTATTATTATTACAGCCCAGGGAAGACATCAGTGTTTCAACTTAAGGTAAAGATGCTCTGATGTGAATAACTGCCTCAGTTAAATACTATCATGACCTACTTAAGGCTATTTTTTTTAATTATTATTTTATAATCTCAAGGTTCAACTAGCTGATACATCGAAACCAATGAGCTCTAAAAAATGTACAGAGACAACATTTTACTGCATTTTCTTTTCGATTCTATTCTCCATCTTAACGCAGTTTACATGTTTGTCAATTCATTGTTGGTGTTATAACTAATTAAGTTACATTTTCATCAGGAGGCTCTATTTTATTTTGAAAATTAATAAAAATTCAATAAAATTCAATAAAATTTGAAAATATAATTATTGCTTTTTAATGAAAACAACCACAACAAAACCCTTAACGGATTGGGTATCTGTTATAAAAACAAGACTGAGTTTTTTTGAATTATTTGAGCTATTTTTAAACATCTTAGTTGGATGTTTCCTTCCATGGCTTTATGTTGTGTATAGTCACCATTAGGTTTAAAACACTAACATTAGTAGCAGTTCATAATAATCTGTGTTCAATTTCTATATAATTGCCCGTTTTCACACATAACATAATTATATTGAATCCTGGGAAACAGGCCCACTATTTTGGCAATTTTTTATCTATTATATCCAAAAATAAGCAGAATGTGTCCAACATACAGTAGACCGAGCAAGTTGTAAAGTTCATCACATTTACAGCATTAAACAGTGTTCTAACAACCATGTGGTTCTGGTTAGAACAAAAACGAACCAACAAATATATGAAATGGCCAACAAGCACCTTCAGGTAAAAAGTCTCACCACTGCTGCAGTATGTGTGCTAATAATTTAGATGTTGTGACATGAAAGAAACGGGCTGATGAAGTTGTTTCAGAGGGAGTCATTGAGAGAGGTCGGGTCACTATAGTGCCTGAAGCTGTTTTTAAGGCTGGGAGGCCTAAAACACTAAAGTATTGTAATCTGCTGTTTGAGTTCACTGTGTGGAAACATAGTAAAATACACTTTCATCTGCTGCCTGTTTGTGACTAATGTTCCTCTGCTTTATGTCACTGACTGTGATGAAGACAAACAGAAATATCCAGACCGAGAATCACATCACACAGTTTCAGGATTGTATTGGTTTGAAAGTTTGGTTCTATTTGTGACTGCGTAATGATAATATACAGCTGAGGTGAGTCATTGTTCAATGGAAGTACAAAAACACCATGCACACATAAAAAAAGTAAGAAAATCTATTTAAAAAAAAAAGAAAAGCCTATTTTATTGTTCATTTATTTCACGCCTGTCGTCTGCCAACTGAGGGCAGCAAAGCTCAGTTTATACAAATCAATAAGGGAATTAATAGAAAGTAGAACAGCCACTAATAATCTAATGAGTAATGTTCAAATTCAATTTATATTATATATCTCTTATCTTTTTCTTGAAGGCATAAACCAGAAGGATCTCTTGTGAAGATTTTTGTAATTAATAATTATGTCCACCATCAGGAACTGAGGAAAAAAATGTATTTGTTGCTTCGTTTAAGTAACAATACATTTTGAAACAAGTTTTTAAAGTTGCTATGCTGTTGCCAACTGAGTACTGATTTCATTTTTGTGACGCCTTACACTTGTCACTAGGTGGCAGCGTTGTACTTTAGTCAGTCACAGCTGGTTTATTGGCGCTTCTGTGAGATTCTGTTCAATCAGCCATCGCTCAACTAAAGAAAGAGAGACATGTATAGAAGCTATGATGAAGCCTGCTTCTATGTGCTATTTATCCTGAAATATTTTTAGAAATTTTAGAAATATTTTTATTTTGGAGTATAAAGTCGTTGTTTCCAAACTAAAAAGTCACCTAATTGGATACATCATTACAAAAATGTATTTCAACACAATTACTCATTAGTGGCCAAGTAAATTATTGCTGGTATCACAATTTAACAATGTAATATTTTCGTATTTCTATCAGTTTGTTGTCATTGTTAAAATTATTAAGAGGCCTTATATTCAAGACTTGAATCAAGCCCTATAATGGTGACTCAGTAGGCTGAACGACATGGCCGGATTACCGTTTCTTTTTATGTTTTTGCTGGGCCCTTGTCTCTTCAGTAGAAGTAAAAAGTATAACTTGCTTTATTGGATTAAAACAGAGACCCAAACATTCACATAAACTAAAAGCTTTGCTCTACAATGTACTGAAGTATATAGTATAAGAACCCACAGTCAATTTTTCCTCTCAGATTGTTAAATTATTTAAGCATTTAACTTCAACAAGTCCAATAATGTTGTAGTTTCATAATGTATGATTATAGTTTGAGTAAGCCATCACATACACAGTGAAATTCCCTTTTGAATGGAAAACAATTAAAGAATAATGAACAGTTCTTCTTCCTTATTAATTGTTGTACAGTATAATGCAGCATGTTGAAATGCATCACCCTGTATTCTGCAGTAGGCACCATTAGTGTGCACACTACTGGAGCTATTTCTTTTCCCGCAGTACACAGAGAGGTTATAGAGCCCCAGTGCCGGCCTGAAAGCAATCAATGGAAAGCTCATTAATAGATAATTTACTTTGAGGAAAATGGAAAAAAAAGGCTCATCTATCAAGACGATTGTATGAGCTGCTACAGAACAAAATGACATTATCCAGTGTTACCTGAGATTATTATACCTCTGACTTTATGAGGACAAGATTGCATTTACTGCCCAGAGATATTTGACATTAGAGACGCTCGCTTACACATCTTCATCTGCAAATATTGTACATTATGGGATGGACTTTCTCGTGTCGTGATGGCTCTTTATGCAGCTGATTTAACAGACCATATTGGACCTTTGGGGTGTACTGTATGGCAGCATTGTGTCATGTGACTGACTGTACATCAGTTACATCTTCTTAGACAGGAACTAGACTCCTTGTGTCTGTTTTTTGCATAGTTTTGACCCTCTTTTTATTGGTTACTACAACATGTAAACAACAGTTTTACCTGATAACCTCTTTATTTGGTAGTAAAATCGAAAGTGCACAGAAAAACTGGGCGTGTGTAAACTACAGCAAGTACAGTAGGTCAAACTTCAACACCGAAGTCAGATGTGATAAATGTTTATAGTTTTGTCATTTTACCGTTTGTCTTTACTTTCTTTTCCAAATAAGAGACGTCTGATTTAAGTGTCAAAGTAAAAGTGGTCAGTCATGTTTTGACTGCCACTTTTACAGGGACACAATAACATGAACATCATCAATGACTCTATAAACACCACTTTATGAGGAAGATAATTTAAACCCTTTACTATATTGTAAAGGGTTATGATTTATTTTCTCTTTAATGACTTGAATATTCCAGATTGGGATGTTATATTTCGTAATTGTGCAGTCCAGCCATGTTTATAATCATTAAACCAGTGTGTCAAAGGACAGAATGCTTTGAATTTTGAGATTTTAGACACTCTTTGAGTGTTTCTGATTCATCCATCACTTGTGTCTGTGAGTCTGTGAGAGTTACACATTACCCAGTATCACCATGACCGAATCAAGTGAACATCAGGCGTCTAAGTCCCCGGAGCCTTCACTAAAATCTACAAAAGAGGACAGATAGAGCGTTTTGGTCCTCCAGTGCATTTTGCTCAGTGCAATTAACACCTGCCAGGGTTGAAAATGAAGACAAGCACCACTCTCTGGCAATATGCACGGATGGCTGGCGACACTGCGAAGTGACTAGACCCATGTGCATAATGTACAGCTAAATTCATTACAAAGAGACAGAGGGCTCCTTCACATACACGCAGCATGCCTTTTCTCTCCACAGCCTATCAAATCAAATTAGACCGTCAGAGTTGCTTAGATCAAGAATATCGCCTGTCACAAGGTTGTTATGCAGAGACCAAAAAATCTAAAGAATTGTGCCAGTCAATCTCTCGTAAGAGAAAAACACTTCCATCATAATGCAATTAGTGTCACTGGGTTTTTATAGCAACAGGGTCTTTTAAAATCAGTGTGCAGGAGGCATTGGCTCTGCCAGGAGGTAGATCCTGGGAGTCCAGTTTGCTGTGGTCATTTGCATTGCCTCCACGTGTCTTCCTCAGCAGCCCAGGCACCACCATGTAGTAGAAAATCATTTCTTTCTGCAACGAATCTACCACGATACAGATGCAGTAAACACAGAACAAAGGAGGCGCTGCAATTATCAACCTTGGAACATGTGCACTTATCCCATTTCTGAATGCAGGACTGATACAGTGTGTGCTAAAATAATTGAACCTTAAGGAATTACATTTCAGTTTGAATATAAAAAACCATTAATTTCAAGAAAGTAGCAAATACCTTTGAGCAATGACTGAATAGTTCACAGTGATTTTTTAAACAGTACTTGTGCTTGAAATGCTCATCCCTACAAAGCAGATAATGAAGGTTAAACTCTTAAGTGAAATAAGTTTGACTAAAATGACAAAATTATTGTTTTGGCTATACTAGATTGACTGAAACTTTCAATTTATTATGATGAAAAAGTACATATGACGCAAGACTAAGACAACATTTTACAATAGCTTAAAAAATAACAGAAAAAACATTTTGTCCATAATGTTGAGACTTTTCAACAGCTTAAACTTGACTAAATCATTGTGATTTGTTGTTGACTAAAACTAGACTTAAATGATATATAAATAAATTATGATTTCTTTTCTTCTCCAAAGACTAAGACTACATCTAAAACAGCTGACAAAATGAACACTGCATCAGACATGTATACACCTCACATTCTTCATAATCCCTCCCTCCCCCTTGTACATTATTTGCATCCTTTAAATTAGAGACTTGTCTCGATACATCACAGCCGTTTCAATTTCCTCCACCCGTGTTCTTCAGGGAGGAACAATACCACAGCGCCCTTTACCTCCTTATCAGCCTCCCAGATGGTGCTGCGGCTCACAGCCTTTGTGCTCTGTCTCCTCGCTTTCCCCCTGCTAATGGAGAGAGTGGTTCTGCCAGTTGCAGGTGTGCTCCCCCTCCACCTGACTCTGACGGTGCAGGGAGGCCCCAGGTGGCCAGCGTACCTGTCACGGACCTAAAAACGTAATCACAGGCTCTCATTAATCCCCCCCCCAAATCCTCTGTTTGCACACTGCATGCAGCACCTGGGACTGTGTAGTTATGCATACCAACACACACACAGACAGAAGTCACAGTCAGATTAAAGAGCAAGGAAATGGATAATGGGAGTCCCTGTAATTTTGATTAAAACTACAGGTCCCTCTATCCAGACAGTAGTGTATGAGACAGACAATGTGTATAAAAAAAACTGGTTCCTCTGCCTACCTTTTACTGCTCTTAATGTCATTTTCAAGATTCCACTGTGACTGCTTAGCTGTAAATTGAGAAGGTTTGTGACTCGGCCGCCATATTGAAAACAGTTTAGCCAGAATCAACAACATTTGAAGTGAGAAATAGGCAATTCAGGAACAGGATCTTGATTCGTATTTGATCATCGCTGCCTAGTTTGACAGTTTGATTGGACTTCATGAGCTTTACGAGCAGCGATTGACAGCTGCATTCGAGACTCCTCGGCTCTGATTGGTTGTTTTTCTGAAATCTTGTAAATGCCATTAGGAAGGCAGAAAAACCTGTTCACCTAATAGATTTTATGTCCCGTGTACTACTCTCAGGATATATTGACAGTTTGAGAAACGTTTTTTAATTAAAGTTAGCAACTGTAGCTTTAAAAATCCCTTCCTGGTTCTCTTATGCAACAGTGTCATGGGTGTATCATCTATTCAGTATGATACACTTGAGACAGAGTATATTGCAGCCAAAAGTAAGGAGTTCAACTATTTAAGTGGAGACATTGGTATCTGTGTCTCCTCGTCGCTCTGTGATTGTTCACTGATTGTGAAAGATAGCAAGTCTACGGAGACAGCGTTTTTCTTTTATTTAGAGGGACTGAGTCCAATAGCTTGATGTTCACCATTTATGTTGGTGATACTTTGAGTACATGGGTGGATTATGAGACCATGGGGCCCTGGACAAAGATGTGCAAAATGCCCCCATACTTCTGCTACATAGGAGCAAGAAACACAGACTTTATAGTTTGGCCTCTTTGTGTTGTTGTATTGTGTCTCTTTGTAGTCCTTATGCATCTCTCTGTGGTTGTGTGTCTCTTTAGGGCCATTCTTTGTCTCTTCTCTAGTGGTTTTGTGTCACTTTCTAATTGCTTTGGAGTTTTGGTAGTCGTTTTGCCTCTAGTTGTAGTCGTTTTGCGTCTCTTTGTAGTTGCTTGGGGTCTATTTGTGTCATTTTGTGGCTTTTTGTGGTTGTCTTGCCTGTGCCCAGTACACTTATTCACTAATCCATCCATGATTAAATGTTTCCTCCTAACTTCATTGTAGCTAACATGCTATCACGCTAAGTTAAGATGGTGAAGATGGTAAACAAATCTGCTAAACAACTGCATGTTCACTTAATCATTGTTCACTTCATCATTGACAATAGCATTCAGTTCATAGCTATGCTGTGCAGCTAGACTATTGGTCTAAAAAATGTTATTATATCAAAAGTAATCCCATAAAGGTATTTTCTATTAAGTAGCTTTGTAATGTAAAAAAATAAATAAGACACTGTTTTAGACACAAATCTCTGAAAATCAACCTGAAATATTTGGTGTCTTTTGGAAATATAGGATCTTCACTATAATTAGAAAAAAAGTTCTGTGTGTTTTGAAAGTGTTTGTCTGCATTGCATGAGTTTATAGTGACATCTCACTTTCTATAGCATTTTTGTAAATGAAGACTTGTCCCATTGTTTCTGCTGAGGAAAGCTTTTATATTCTCCACAGTCATTTATAGATGACCGTAGGGCCACATTTGCAATTTAAATCTTCAGCAAGTCTGCAGACCTGTTAGCTGTGATGGATCAATTTAATGCATAAAAATACTGTCAACAGATTTCTCAGCACCCAGACCTCTTTCAATCAGTCTATCACCACCAAGACCTTGACTTCTTCTTATCCATGCTGCTGAATTATTTACCAGTGCCCTCCTATCCTGACACTGACTGTGTGAGTGTGGGCATTATATTATGCATGAGGTAAAGAAATACATGAGGTTTCTGAAGAAACGATGACATTGTGGATAAAGTGGGACCAAAGTCAAACGCAAATCCAAATATCTGAGCATCAGGAAGAGCTCAAAAGGTGTCGAAATCAATTGCAAATATATTCTTGTTTTAGAGGGACAATCCATACTCTTATCAACCATCTTTCTCCACTTTTTTTTTGTTAAAACTATTCCCGTCGTACTTTAACTGACCTTTGCAGGAGGCACTTTGTGAGAAGTGAGGATTTGCAGAGATAAGGGCCACAGCTGAGGCAGGCGTAGATATAATAACAGCTCTCCGGAGGCTTTGAGCAATATAAAGCCCTTGATAATAAGCTTTACAACACTGAACATAACCAAAGCTCTTACATGAGGGGATGCGCCTTCCTCAGAACTGGGAATGACTTTGATTTGAGGAGTGCAGGTAGAAAAAAAAGTTACTTTAAAGAGAGAATGAAAGGCTTAGGGAGTCTTGAAGTTAAAGTTTGCTGCTGATTAAATAGTCTTCTCTTTAATTAATCCTCTGAAACAGTTGTAGCTGTGGACTCTCAACTCTTAATTCCACCGTGATGAGAAATGGTGTATAATCAGCGGCGAGACAGACCTTCTGTTTCAGTGCCGTCTTCGGGGGAAATTAGCTTGCAGCCGGCGCAAACTGACATTCGCTTTATTGACTCAGAAAGCAGCACGATCACCTGATGGCATCGATGATAACAGCAACATCATGTTGCCATTAACAGACACATTGATTAGTCTAATGACAACAGCTGAGAGGCTGTGATAAATCACAGGGACCAAGCAGTAAACATGAGCATTTGCTGAATCAGTTTTTTTCTCTCAGATCCTCTAAAAATAAAAGAAATATGGTGAAAATATATTTACTTATGTAAGTAATGGTGTTATATTTGATTTACAAAGACTAACTGTGTTATCAAAGTCAAAGCTGCTAAGCAACAGGACGTCTTTGATTGTTCAACACTTCAGTGGGGAATTTCCATTATTTCTCAGCACTGAGTGTTTAATTGTTTCATCTTTTTCTTTTTATTGGCAATATTCTGCTGAAGTGGTTTCTAGTTTACTGGACATGCTGTCAGAGAGGTTTTAAAGGTAGATATGTAATTCCAGTTGTTGTAAATTATTTATAAAGCAGGTGATATTGAGGAAGTTGTCTTTCTCTGGCGTAAATAGCATCTTCTAAGTTCACTGTAGCCACGTTTATATGCCCTCTGACCAAAACTCTGCATTGTTAAACCTCTATTTCTGAATTTTTGACACTGAATTAAATAAATTATGCGGTTATTCTGGGTCTGTGATTACATAAACTACAGCAACAGGTGCATCCTTAGCCAGTACACTTGTTTAAGTGCTTTTATTTATATTTTATATATATATATATATATTTTATTTTATATATATATATATATATATATAATAAATAAATAACGTTTTTGCATAATGCCCGAGGCAGGACAGTGCTCAAAATGTTAGTAGGTCATTAGTGGTTTTAATACATTTTAGTGTTCAGACTCTATCGTAGTATTTGGTCATCTACCGTCTAGCACCTGTACCTGTTTTGTATCAAGCATCTCAGAATCACTTTTACCTTAGATATATATATATTTTTTTAACCATCCTACATACTGTCATGGCCATGTCTCTGGTTATTCCTTGTGTTTCATGTGTTTTCCCTTGTTTGTTTATCTCTGTGTGTGTGTGTGTGTGTCTGTGTGGTGTGTGTGTGTGTGTCTGTGAGGTGGGCGTGTCACTCCTCTCACTCTCCCCAGCTCCCTGATTACTGCCAAGCATACTCACCTGCTCCAAGCCACACACCTGCCTTCAATCTACTCATCAACTCTGCAGTATATCAACCCCGGTCATCCACTCACTCACCGCCAGATCGTTGCATTTATGTCAGACGTTCCAGCAATTTCCCATGGACTGATTTCCCGTTGCCGACCCTGCCTGCCTGTCTGGACTTCCCTGCCTTGCCTGTGCCCCGGTCAACGACTCAGCCTTCTGTCCCCGACCCCGAGTTTAGCCTCCGCTTCCTCTGGTTTCCGTCTGTGAGTCATATCCTGCCTGTCTGTCTGCTGAGCTCTCAGCTTTGAATAAAGCTCCAGAACTTTATCTGTCTCCTGGTCGTTCTGCTTTTGGGTCCACACCACAATCCGTGACACATACGGTATACTTTCAGCTATGAGAAGGATCACTCGTAGATAAAGTGTTCATCTCTGTTTTATGACACAAAGTAGAATTTGTAGTCATGATTTCTAGTTTCTCCAATGGTGTGGTTTGAAGTATTGCATCTTTTTATGTGCAGCCTTTAATGTTTGTCGGTCAAAGTAAGTAATATATGCAATGGCTTGATGACAAAATCAAAACGCATCTTAAGTTTCATTATGATATTTACCAAGATTCCATTTGCATTGTAGCAAGCCGCTCTTGTGTCGCTTAAAAAATACATGTACATACAGTATTATACAAATTAAATAAGGCAGAAAATTGACTCAGCTGTGTTAAATTGACCAAGTCAGCACTATCCAAGAAGAAGAAATTATTCAATCTGTGCATTATGTAAGGAGATGAAAAGTTTGATTTATTCCTGCTAGAGTTGTTGCTTTTCCAAAACATCTCACCTCATACATCTCTGCTATCTCCTTGCTGTTAGCAGGTTAAAACACATCTGGAGCTCTCCTTAATGTTGGCAGAGATAGGAGTCATTTCCAAAGTTGATACTTCTAAAGATGAAATCAGAATTATATATATATGCTGAACTGTAATGCTACCATGTTGTCTGAAATTCTGGGTCACTTTGAATGGCTCTGCTTCCAACACATGACTCGTCTATGAGGTTCTCCTGCCGATAATCAGAGCTCTGTAGGTCATGATTAAGGGACTCATTTGTCTCGCCCCCTCTGTCTGCTAAGCTTCAGCCTTCCAAGTAATTAAAGGTCTGTGGAACACCGAATGCTGGATGGCCTCGGGTGTTTTCGATCTTACTTTCATGCATCCATTAGCAGCATGGCCAATGCCTTCCAGATGTAGACTCTCATGCTTGGGGATTTGTTGCTTTGTTCACGGGAGTCCTACGATTAATTGCAATTGATGTTGTAATTATTCTTTGAGATATATTTCAAGAAGAGGCTCTGGGGACTGGAAATTATATTAAATTATAACCTGATGTATTTTTCTCTCTTGCTCATATTAGCTCGTGATGACCTGTGTCTTAGGGGTATCTATATCACATCTTCAGAGCTCAAATGCAAGATTGATAAAGACATTATGGAATACAGAAGGTATTATTCAGTCTAATCAAATCTTACAACACATTTATCACATCAATATCAAGGCAAGGTTGTTTTAATCTCGTTGCCTTTCAGCAGAAATCCCATTTCTGTCACCTTGGCTTTGGCAGAATTTGTATAAAAATGGGTTCTCAGGCATCAAATGCCTCCTGCAATAAACAGATGTCACGAACATGAAAATTTGGCTATTCATTCAATGATTCATCACAGTGTGCAGGTGGAGCCTGCAGTGTGAATACACAAGGATGTGCATAATATTTGGGACTGAGACTACAGAAGCTTGATAGGTATACAATGAAAAAAGACACAGCTGGAACCTTCTGAATTGTCAACTGACAACTACTCAGTTGTCCTAAAACTGTTACATAAGAATGCATTTTTTTTTTCTTTTAAGAGATTCAGGAATACAATTTTTATCTTTAATCTTTGCTGCCTTCTGCTGCCGTGTAGGAGATATGAGGAAATTATGCACATTGAATTATAACAGATACAGATTCTCTGAAGGAGAGGTTGGATATCTTTTTTTATTTGCAAATACCTCCATGCACAGAATATAGTCTAGTATTAAAGAGGTTAGGTCAGTATGAATTATTCCTTGGGGGATATTTGGATTGCTTGTGTACTTCTAATATGACCATAAATATCATTAGTGACATGACACATGCAGGTACAACCATTTTTAACCAGAAAGTGACCCAACCTATAAAAAAGGCAGATCGCAGCATGTTTTAAATGAGCATTTTAATCAGTAAGACTTGTGCACGACGGCCCTCTTCATCTTCTTTAGCTTTTTGCATGTCTTCTTTAGTTCACCAAGAACCAGCAGCATAACAAAATGAACACGGGCAACAATATAACAGTTAGATATTGGCAGTATTCCATTAAAAACATGCTCCTCTTCTTACCGACCAGTTCAAACAAAATAAAGAAAAAACTTTATTCCTCTTTTTTAAAATACACATATTGCTTCCCTCTGGACATCTACTGTGGAAGATAGAAGTGAACATTTTAGCAGCGGCCGCTAAACAAGATGCAATTTAATGGATGCAAAGTTAGCTTGTCAAAAGCTAGATGGATGCTTGACAACTTCCTTGTTGCAGGCCAAATATGGCAATTGAAATGGCATTGAAATCAGTAAGCACATTGAACGTTTGAATGGCTCCGTGTCATTTTGTGCGTTAAAGGTTTCATATATTTACAGAAAAAACATGACAAAAGCAGCCCTACACTGACACTGTGAAATATAGATTTGTAGACCATTTCTTACCAATAATATTTAGCACCCAAATTATTTGAAGAACATGAGCCAGAGCTGTGCAGCAACACAGATTTTAGTCAGACAGTAATCACAACTGTGCCAATAAGGGAATTTGACACTGTGGGGGCTCTGGTCAGGGTTTGCTGTTGTGTAGGCTATCCCAGCATGCACTGGGTTTAAGTATTCACTGGGATATGATGCACAGAGTTACTCAAAATGTGCATATAATGACAAACTAGCAACCAGCTGTTCCCTTACCATCCTAAATCAGGTTATATTTCCTGTATGTCTTAATTATACAGGCTTGACAAGAGTCGCAAATAAGAATCTTTTTTCAATCGCATGAATCAAGCCGGAGCACTGCCATAAATACAGACTGTTCTCCATCTCATAGATAGATCAAAAGCGTAATCTCATTTAGGTGGATGATCCTGTGAAAGATGATGGTGAAAGTGCCGTTTAGAGAAAATAAATTGAGCTGTTTACAATCACTTGCCCACAATTAAAGACACATATTTATGGATGCATGGATGAGAATCAGTATTAAATGTCATGATGGCAGGGGAATGGTAAATATGACCTATAGGATGTTGGCTAGAGCTGTGATTGATTAAAGAATTGCGGTATCTGTAGGAGCATCAAATTCTAATTAAAACAAGAGTGACTTCTAAACTAAAATCATAATTGAGTGGGTCTGTTGTAATTTCAGCCTTCAACCCAGAAACTACTAGTATAATTGAAGGCTGCTCTGATTTCCCCGATGGCCTAGCCTGTAATATACAACATGATATTCAATTTGGGGTGGAGCAGTTGTTTCAGCAGCAATAATTCTTAATGAAAGAGGAACACTCAGACACCTGCTGGATGATGTATGAGCCACTCCATTAAGTGAAAGTCCAAAACCTGCCCTGAGCCGAGTTCCCATTAATGCAAAAAGCTGTGAATGTGAAAAACTGCCATATCAATAATTCGTCTGTACTCCCAGTTGACTTCAGACCTCGCCTGCTGTCTAAACTCATTTGCAAGGCTCTGTCAACATATTATCTTTGACACAACATGTTTGGAATTAATGTTGGATTAACGGCGAACATACGGAAGTCAAAAGTTAATAAAAAGTAAGCAAGAAAACTAATACAAGTATATAATTGGGTGTATCAAAATCATTAAGTTTCAGGCAAATTTAATTTGGCAGAAATAAAAACACAGTATTTGTGAGTCCTTGTGTTTTTCTTCCAAACTTACGCTTTTTATTTCTTGGACTCGCTGTCCTCCTGCTGGCGAAAAGTGGGACACCAAAGCCAAATTGGTGGCCTGGAGGTGCTGAAACAAATCCAGTGATTACACAGCAAACACTGTTTGCCAGCCACAGTTAGACTATGTTGACTGTGGAGGGATGAGACTTCCCTGTCTGTGTGGGTGACGGAGAGAAAGAGGCCCAGCAGGAACAGTGGGAAGCACTCAAACACTGCACGAATGGTTTTTGCAGAGACGTCTCTGATGGAAGCCACCATAGCTCATCTCTCTGCGCTTTTGTTCGTATGAAAAATGAGTCATGTCACGGTCTTGTAATGCTGTTATAAAGCTATCAAAACTTGAAAAGGAACTTTTAAAAAAAAAAGCTGACAATAGAGTACATTGTTAAATGCTGTAATCTTGTGCTGCGTCCAATTTCCCCTAGAGCAGCCCACTGGAAATTTGTGTCACATGATAGTTACTCATTTAAATGTAAAATATGTTTAGCATAAGGGTCTAACGGTGGTTCCAAACAATTCTCCAAAGTCCCAGTAATGTAATTCTGATGGAGTAATACTTAATTACTTCATTTTAATTAATATAACTTGTTATATAACAGTGTTTTATTCAGTAGGATTTAAAAATCTTTACACAGAACCCATAATCATTTCATATTTGACTGTTACTGAAAACATAAACTCCTTCTTAGTTGACAAAACTAGTGAAATTCCTATCCGCCTCTTGGTGGAACTTGGTCATCTTTGTGCAATGACTGATCTAAGGTCTCTTGAAAATGAGAGTCTTAATTACATTATCTTTCTACATAAAGGTTAAATGTAAACAGCCCTTATGGTCAATTAGTTTTTGTCACTACTATATATTTTTTCCTAGATGGGGGTTGCCTTAACTGCCTGCAGTTTTTGTAAGTGAACTTTGGCTTTATTGCTGCAAAGGTGTGACTTTATAAATGCAGCTTGCCTGCAATGCTGAATTAATGGAGCACAGATTCAATCCCCTGGGTCCTTGGGGGTGAGGTCTGAGAATGGTGATCATCCTTGAACTATCAAGAGGTTGTCTTTTATATCTTGCTATGACTCACGATTTCAATCCTGATTCAACTGAGGGTGTCTTGGGGATGGAGACGATGCTTTCACTCATAACACATAGCTTGACTGATAGATGCTATTGAGACTTATTAACAAGATGCTTGAAATCTCTTTTTTCCATGTGCATGTTGCTAACTGTAATAAATGGAGACCTACAACTTTCTGAAAGTGGTATTGATCATTTATCAGTCAATTAAACCCGCTGTTAATTTATTTTCTACAGATCTCAAATTGTGCCTTGCTTAGAACAAAGCTCAGCTGGCAATAAAGTCTTAATTATCTGCATTGTAATTAATTTTAAGGGGTGCAGGTTGAATTTGGTTTAGTCACTTATAACCTTATTTGTCATTCTGACAGAGTTTGGTTTTGCTGCAAAGGTAATGGATCCTGCGGGGCTTTATTTTCACCGACGTTTTCGTTTCCTTTTAAATCCTTTATTACCCCTACAAGTTAATGTTTCAAAGATTTGGGCCATGTTTCATAAGATGTAGCAATTCACAATGCAAAACTTCTCCATGAATAAAACTTGACATTCATAATTGAACTCTTATCTTCACGCAATCAATTTCAGAGTCCAGTGTTCATTTCATTACATTTAAGGAGGCTGTGAGCTGTGGGTTAGGAAACTCATCTAAAAATCCTTCATGTGACACATGTTCTAATGCGCTGCTGTAGGCTGAGCAGTTAGTCATTTCACAGCAGAGACACAAGCATCGTGAGACCTTTGGGCGGATATGGGATGTTTGCTTTGATGGCGAGGCTGCGTCAGACTTTCTGTACTGAAGCTAACAATGCAGGTGGGACTTACAACATCAGTCCTCTGTCGCTCCGTAAACAATATCTTAATATTTTAGTTATTGCTCAATAAGTGTCCTTTATCATGTTGGAGGTTCCTCTCTGACCACATTATTTGCAAATCAACCTTCTGTAAAGCGTTCATTGGCATTTAATTTTCTTTGCACATTACTCTGGATTCATCTTAAGCTTCAGTGTATATAAATGCAGCCTGTTTAGCCGGATAATATTTGAACAACGCAGGACCTTAACTTGTTTTTCTCTGTGAAAATGAAAGCTGCTATAAGCTTTTTTTTTTTTATGGCTCAAATGTCGATGTGTATATAGTAGGGGTTGCTCATAGTTATGAACCCACAGATAATTATTATTATCTGACAGTGATGGGTGCCACGATGAGGATATTTTCCCACCAGTCCATAAACTTGTGACAACACTGGTGTTACACGGACATTTCACAAGAAGATATGTACTTTGATGACGCTCACTATCTTGACTATCTTGAGACCAGCTTGTCTGTCAAGCTTTCTCTGCAGGGCCGCAGATTTCCACCTGACGCCTTGTTCCGACTCGTTTTTGTTATGTCCTCTTCACGGCCTCACACCAAAAGTTTACAGATTGTATCATTAACGTTATCAGGTCCCCCTTTTAGAAATGGGCTTAAATTTGAAATATTGCCAAATAAGCGCTTTTCCTTTTGACACCAAATCCTCCACCTACGACTTGTCGGTCAACTGTCATTACTCTAGTCACGTGATGGAACCGATGACGAGCATTAGGAATATCTATATAGAAATAGCCAATCTTATCGCTGATGGTCTCATTTACTTATGCAGGTAATATAGAGGCATCAGTATTAAATTGAGACTGTTCCATAACCAGTTGAATGTTCTTCACAATAACTTTAACAGCATAAAAACACAACACAAGCTTATTAACTTAATATTCCTTGTTGGCTTTACAGCATCCACAGTAACTCTCCAGAGTAAAAGCGCTAACTCTGACTCATGAAACAGTGGCATTATGTAATAATAAACGACATCTTGTTCTCTGCCCTCTCACGCCCCGCATAAGTAATTATCACGAAATTCACACTGTGCCTCAGGCTAGAGTTTCAGGCTATAATTCTAATTGTGAATCAATTTTGATTAAAAGGCCATGCCAAATTATTGCAGTGTTGACATGGGGAAATTACTCATTATAGTATAAACAGCTGTGTTTTGCAGTAGACTTTGTGATGCGGAGGAGTCAACCCTTAGCCATTCTGTGTCCCTTCATGTGTTCCCTGAGGCTGGATGAGCTTAGTGGAGCAAACAAAACAATAAAAGTGACTGTCGTTCCCAATGAAGACAAGATAATAAAAACAGTGAAGCCTAAATGGAGAGATAAATAACATTTTGTTAGGTAAGGTAGTCGGAGTGCTCAACAAGTCAATGGAACACGTCTACAAAACTTAAACAGTTAATTTGATACTTTTCTTGAATTTTCATGTCCCTTTATACTTATTCTACACTACATTTCCGAGGGAATTATTGCCTTTTTTACTCCACTTTATTACAATGTTTTACAATTTAATGCTATAATGACTGGCTGCTTTACAAGTTACGAATCTACATTAAATTATGAAGCATTGCAAGAGATTAAAATACCCATGACTATATGAGATAGTTCAAATTAGCTTCTTCTCACCCATCATGCAACTACCGTAAAATACAACGTACACCTTAATGCATCGACAAAAGAGATCAGATAATCTAACATAAGTGTAACAGGCACATTGGCCATTTTTCTGCATTGAGACCTTTTAAGAGAGAATATTTTATGTGATGCAAGTACATTTTGCTAAAATTACTTGTACCACTACGTCCTAATGCTCTTACACACAAAATGTGTATCACTCAACGGCTTAGTCTATCCATCTATATATAAAATCAGCCTTTTAAAAAAAATGACAATCTAAATTTGTGACCTGTTTTTGAAGATGTTATGTCTTCAGCTCTGCAGGAACAAATAGACTTTATGTTAGTGGCACAGACAGAGCAGTTGCAAAGTATTGAGAGACGGACTAACACGTTGTTGGTTTAGATCAGTTCATGGGTTTGATTGAAAAGAACAAAAAAAAAAAATATGACAAGACATACGCCTTATCATTTAAAATTTGGTTGACTTATTGGGTCACATGGCTGTTGTTCAATATAAACAGCACTGTGTGATGAACACAATGATTTCCCTCCTCAGTACATCAAGTGCACTGCCTCTATGGAGAAAAATGGATGCAGAAAACCAGGGTTTTGGCTAAATCCTTTCACACTTCTTCATATCCGAGCTGTTAGGCAGGACAGCCGGCCGTCTTTCTGCTCAGGCAGAAAATGGAGAGCTCAGCTGTGAGAGAGTTAGTGAACAGCGACTGAGGTCTTCACCATCATTATGTGACTGCTACACTGTGATGTGTGATTGGCTGAAGTCAACAGATGGGATAATTCATCACACACCGAAATTTAGATTTAGGTTTCATAATACTTTGATGCCGGTTGATTACATCAAATACAATACAAGTGATGAATTACAAGCAAGCATCAGCTATTGTTATAATGTTAAAATATTTACTTTGGGTACGGTGCGTTATTAACATTTTAAAAGGTGGAAGAGCTAATTTCTTTATGTATCAACACCCACTTGATGCTTTGTGGATTATTTTAGACTTTATAATGCCTCTTGATCAAAACATTATTTGACTATCTATATGCAGCTGCGAAAGTTGAAGACAAACTAAGAGTGCTTTTCTGTATTAATGGTTCAAAGAGTAAAGAACTTTGCAATGTGCTTTCAAAGGTAAACACGAGTTTAAATTTACCTTTTTTTTTTTTTTTTTTTTTTTTTTTGCAGGGCTCAGCCACCGAGCAGCTCTTTTGGGATGATGGCCGGACCATATTTCCCAACTGCCAGAGTCTGATGTCTGGCAGAAGATTGAAGTCAGCCAGGTGTGGCAGCATCACTGAACTCTGAGGCCTTTCATCTTCCACAAAATTTGCCAGGATTATTGATGACATGAGAAACTCATTTGCTTTTGAGGGAACTATACTGAGGAGAGGAGAGCAACTCTGTGGTGTTTGCTCTCAAACAAGTATGTCATTTTCAACAAGTGTTTTCTCTAAATTGAAAAGCGCTTCATTTGCTAATTACTCAGTTTAACATCTAATTATGTGTGCCATCCAATAAAGTTCTGTCAAATGCATATATACACATTTATGAATCTCTGTGGTTTATCTTGACTATACACTTAGAATATACTGTGTTTTTTTTGTGTACTCAGACAAAAGGGGATGTTACTTGCTCAGAGAAATTTCCAACACAACTTTTTTTCTATTCATAGTGGTTACCACCTTGGATCTGATATGGTTTTAGCTCAAAAATAAACCTTGCGAATCATTCAAAGTAAAATTGAAGCTGCACCGATCAAAACAATTATATCAATAACTGGATAAAATGATGATGTGTAATGTGAAGGGTGCAGCTCATATTGACACACACAGAGATAATTACCACCTGACTCGGCAGTTACCCTCAACTCTTTGGCACTTTAAGCATATTTTAGCTCATTGTTTTGATTTTACCGCCTGCAACTTTACTGTTTGGTCCACTCTCACTGCTCTCATTATTTAAAGAGGCAGTAGGCAGCAGTTTTTAGTAAAAAATAAATAAATAAACTCACTGTGCAGCAGAGAGACAAAGTGAGTATTGTAGTGCCTTTAGCAGCTAAAGGGCCAACTTAGGAGTTTGGTCCTTGAGGGTTGGCTTTTTTGAGCCGCCATTTAGTGGCCATCAGTGCAATAGTACTGACTTAAAAAGAGCGAACAGCTCTAATGTCAGATTATTGTAGGTTCTTAGTAGATTCAAGTGAGTCGCTTTGTATTCTGTTGGTTAATTTCCATCAGTGATTTGAAATGCCTTTAAAAAAAACCAAATACCAAGTGAAACTGTGTGATCAATCTCTTTCATATAAATAGAAAGCTGTTTCCCTGGTGACGCCTTCACCTTGATTTGCAGCCAGAAAAGAAATAAACCAACTCTCCCAGTGATGACTTTTCAAAGTGCGGGCTGTAGAATTTTTCAAAACCATAAAATTATTGTTGAGTCATTGCTATTGATCGCAAACCCTGTTGAACCACTGTTTGTTTTCTGACTCCCAAAAACCGCAGTGTTTAACGTGCAGCCCAGCACATTTTATTTATCCCTGTGAAGAAGGCACTGTCCCTACCAAAACCTATAAATCCAAAGAGGAACATTTGGAGAACAGCACGCTTAATCTACTTAATTCTTCTTTGACTTGAAAACACTTTAGCTTTGGTTATAAATTGTGCAAAGATTTAGCAGGATTTGAACATAAAGTGACACATTTTTTGTCTTTGACAGTTGGTAAAACACAGTTATGTTTGGTTGGGCAGTTTGCCTAAACATTAAATACACACTGGTGACAGACATTTCCCTGCTGGTTTCCATCAGCCACTTTTCACCTACCTGTTTATTCTCCTTATTCAAACAATTAAACAGACTGGGAACACTTTTTTACCGTCTGTTGGGGACATTAATCTCTGGTTGCCTCAAACAGCAGTCGGAGCAACAGCAGATGGACCCGTAACATGTTACTAATGACTTTTCGCTGTGCACGCTCAGCCACAGCATAAAAAGTAGGGGAAAACAACAAGAGTTTGGTGTGGGGAATTCAGTTTCACCTCAGTCCTGCCCACAGGGGCCCAGGAGAATATTAGATCATGAATTAGATCCAACATCAAACCTGTTGTGCCAGAAGGTCACAAACACCCTGAAACATGGCCACTGTCCATTAGAGGGACTGAACCCCTGTCTTTGACCCCATCATGGCATCCTGATTGATTTCAAAGTCCGAACTCACATTGCAAAGATTATGATATCGTTTGGGTTTAAAAATGTGTCAATCATCCCCTGATAGAGATAATGAGCTGTTATGTAGTTACCGATCTGCTTATGATTGTTCATTTTCCACCAAATTAGGACAAATTACTGCACAAAGCAGTGAAACCAAATGTCAGATCTCGCTGGCTTTGCATAAATGGGGATTTTCTCTTTAATCTTAAAAGCAAACTGCTGAGTTGTGTTTAATTAACGCATCAAATTCTTATGTGATGAACAGTAATTCATTTACAATTACAGAAACCAGTGTGTGTGATTCATTCAAAAGTAAAGAAAAATGCTTAAATGACAGAATTAGAATTATCGACTTGTAATTAAAGCTGTTAGAGTACTTAGTCTCTGCTTTTGTAACTGTCTTTTCATTCAAAAATAAAACAGCCACAATACTTGATATGATTGAATCTAAGACTTCTTCATCTTTTATTTTTGCACAACAGCAGACAGTTTAAGCAGAGGAAAAATGTTTACTGCACTTTGCAAAATGTGAAGAAAAAAACCCAACACAAACTAAACAAACAGAGAGGTAGATTCTTGAAAAATGCTCTTGTTCCTTCATACTCAGTAGTTTACGGCCACTGAAATGAATGTTGTAAAAATAATTGACTTGTAGACTGAAGCGTCAGCCCTTCTCAGTACCGTCTCAAATCCTTAAGGTCCAGTCAGAGATCAGAACAAAGACTCTGTAGTGATTCAGTCTGCTGTTGTGCTTTACCATTTGTGTTAGGAACTATGACGCTGTGATTGCATGGATACACTCAAAGCACCCGGGTGTTGAAGAACACTGCTAATTTATTTTTCCTTCTCTCATACTATTTTTACAGCAGAGTCGCTCCAAAAAGCTGTAAAAGCTGACATGGTCAACAACATCATGGCAAGCAGAAAAAAAAAAGTACATGGTTCAATTTTATCCACAAAGTCAATTTCTGACCTGAGGGTTAGACCCCCCCCCCCCCCCAAACAGGTAACAAAATAAATCTGAGGGGTCATTTATACCTCATAACTTCTTCTCAACAATTCCCCTTTACTTTAAAATACTAGATAGTTTTGCGTATTTAGGCTTCTAAAATAAATATTAAATTAAATAATTTGAGAAGGTACAATCACTGGGGTTGAACTGCAAATGACTGGTAGACATATTAAACACGTAATGAGGGGTCACATGTAAACAAAGAGTCATTTTCTGGGGAAACAAGTGAAAAGGGTCTGGAAACCATTGCTCTGTGTGTGTGTGTGTGTGTGTGTGTGTGTGTGTGTGTGTGTGTGTGTGTGTGTGTGTGTGTGTGTGTGTGTGTGTGTGTGTGTGTGTGTGTATGCAGGATTATTAATCTGGTAATCCAGGTTTACTGTGTGTGTGAACTGGTTTGTGAATTTAAACTTTGTTTTTCACAAACAAAAATGCAAAAGTACAAAATTCAAGCACATGATAAGAAACCTTATGATGGTTTCTGCTTCATCACCTTAATTTAAAGGATTAGACATTTTGGTAAATACACTTATCCGCTTTTATCTCGAACTGTAATGTTGCTGGAGCCAGCAGTCCATTAGCTTAGTTTAGCATATAGACTGTAAACAGGAAAACGGTTAGGCTCTATGCGAAGATAACAAAATCCATCTACCAAAACCACTTAAGCTCACTATTTAAAATGTTATATCTTTTTTGTTTAATCTGTACAAAATCTGCAGTGTTAACGATAGTTTTACAAAAACACTAATTTAATGGAGTCGCCACTGGTTGCCTAGCAACTGCTTCCAACCAATATAAGCACATAACCCCCTGTAAAACCGTGAATTGTCGTCTGTACGCTTCGGTTTCTGTATGGATTAAAAAAACTAGATATAAAGTGAGCATTAGACGTGCTATGAGGCAAAACAAAGTTTTGAAAGACTTAGTTTCTAAGTCTTTATGCTAAGCTATGCTAACCAGCTGCTTGCTCCAGGTTATCTTCTCATCTAACTCACGGCTTAAGGCTCTGTCTGGAAAAGGATTCCTTGTTTCAAAATCTAGTTTTTAAAACCTTCATTATTTCCGTTTTTGTGCTTATGGATTTTATATATTTCTAAATAAATATGTTGCCACCAGCAAATCTCTGGCAAAGTAGTATTCTATCACAAAAATGATATGACTATTGTACAAATTGCACAGAGAGAGTGGGAGTAACTTGGGGTTATCAGTAGGAATAAAAGAAAGGTGGTGCTCACTAATCAGACGTGGTAGAGACACTCAGTCGGTGGTTGACGGTGTGTGCTGCAATGACTGTATTACAACAGGACATTAAGACAAAACAGGAACGATAGGCAGTAATGGACAAAAAAGGCTTCTTTTTTTTTAGATTCACTTAGATATACCCTTTAAGATTGTCACAATGGTCCAGCAAGATCTAAAAGGACTTTTTCCACGACTTGCAGAGGATCTTCTGGAAGGCGCGTCTGAAGTCCCGGTTGAAGATGGTGTAGATGGCAGGGTTGAGGGAGCTGTTACAGTAGCCGATCCAGAAGAAGAATTTAAAGAGCGGGTCGGGGATCTTACAGGGGTCCCTGCACACACCGTACAGGCTGTAGCTGAAGAAAAAGGGGAACCAGCACAAAACAAACACCCCCATCACCACAGCCAAGACAAACGTAAACCTCTTTTCCCTGGCTTGAGAGGCCTTCTTCCTGGCCAAGGAGCTCCGGCGACGTTTCCTCCTGGAGGCAAAGAGGTCCATGGATTTGTTACTGACTCTGGAGATGCGTGTGGACTGTTTGGAGAGGGAGCTCTTCTTGTGGCTGGCCCTCTTGGCTTTCTTGGAGTCCTCCTGCTGGGGTTTTTGACCTTTACCCTCCGAAGAGGAGCTCTCCATGTCAGCATCCTCAGTCTGCTGCCCGGCGGTGATGGTGCGTTGGCTGGGCGTAGGCGGGCACTGACAGTGACCGTTCTCTCTCTCGTCATGGTAAGGGGAGTTGGCTTTGCTCAGTCCATTCTCAGTTTGTGTAACACCATCTGGCCTGAGATTTTTCCCCGACATTGTTCTGGTTCTGGTTTTGGCCACTTGGTATATCCGGATGTACACCAGCACCATGATTAAGCAAGGGGCGAAGAAGGAGGCGATGCTGGAGGAGAGGATGTACCAAGTGTCATCATTCAGCTCACACTGAGGCTGAGAGCTGGTGTTGGTGTTGCTGTCTATAGATAAGAGCGGCGGAGATGAGATGAAGGCAGATATAAGCCACACAATCAAGATGATGCACTTGAGGCGTTTGGGAGTCCGCTTCAGGTTGTACTCTACAGCCTGCGTAACGGACCAGTAGCGGTCCAGGCTTATTGCGCACAGATGAACAATAGACGAAGTGCAGAACAAAACATCCAAAGCCAGATAAATACCACACCAAACGCTCCCAAAATACCAGTAGCCCATAAGTTCATTCGCCAGGGAAAAAGGCATCACCAGGGTGGCGACCAGGATGTCCGCGGTGGCGAGCGACACCAGAAACAGGTTCTGTGGGGCTTTCAGAGCCCTGCTCGTCAGCACCGCAATAACCACCAGAACATTCCCAACAACCGTGAAGAGAATGAGGAAACTTACAAGGGCAGCAATGCTGGCTATGGCTCCCAGAGAATATCCACTGTCCAGACTCCAGGAGGCATTCAGATGGATCACAGTGAACGCGTCCATCCCGCTGGTGTTAAACCAGTCCATCCCTGCTGTGCGCTGAATCTGGGCATGAATTCACATCCAGCCCTCTGTTGACTGAGGAGTCCATCAAAACGCAATTTAGAAATCTGACGAGATGAAGATGCCCACCTAGAGTGAACACATCTCAAGATATCTCAATCCTCCTCTGCGTCCTGTCATAGTGCTGTCACCTCCTCCAGCATGGTGCTCTCCGGCTCCACTAGATGCTCCATGTGTTGTTCTCATCAGACTCACCCACTGCCCCGCCCCCTCCACACAGCATCATTTTCATCATTTTCATATTGTTAGGATGCGATAAGGCCAGGGACAAAACTGTATCCTAGACCAAATGATCTCAATTTCCAAATTATTAATACGATTTGTTTATTTTTGGGTTGTAAACTTCTGTATGATACAGAATGAGGGAATACAAATGTTGTGGACAGTATTCCGCTGTGAGTTCTTGATAATCTGATTTTACAGGGTCTATTCGGGATTTTAAAAAAACTATGGTTTCAACAATTATCTTCTAGACTCGTTGAATATAGTGATATTCCTATTCTGGAGCAGGAGCTGTACGAGAGGACATGCCACATGGGTTTAGCACGTTTCATTACATTACATTACATTACAGTCATTTAGCAGACGCTTTTATCCAAAGCGACTTACAGTCAGTAGTATGTTACATATCATTCACCCATTCACACACTGATGACAGGCTACCATCAAGGTGCCACCATCAGACTCTAACTAACATTCATGCAACATCCAGTCCACACCGATGGCAAGCCTTCAGGAGCAACTTGGGGTTAAGTGTCTTGCCCAAGGACACATCGACTGCCGAAGCCGGGTATCGAACCACCGACCCTCTGATTGGAGAACTACCTTGCTCTCCACTACGCCACAGCCGCCCTATTGACACATTATCTCATTTTTTTTCCTTAACGTGGAGGTCAGTATTGCTGCTCACACAATCAATTATTTTGCACTGTAAGATGCTCAACCTTGTTCGTAACCATAAAGTAAAGAGAATCCTCTAGTTTTGTAAATAAAACCCTGACAGACACATGCAATATTTATTTTCATGGAGTTGTGTGTGTGTGTGTGTGTTGTGTGTGTGTGTGTGTGTGTGTGTTTGTGTGTGTGTGTGTGTGTGTGTGTGTGTGTGTGTGTGTGTGTGTGTGTGTGTGTGTGTGTGTGTGTGTGTGTATAAGAAGAAGCAGTCTTGAGATGAAGATGAAGGTGTGAGGCTTGTTAGGATTGTGGAGTTGAGCTAATCAGGCTGCGGTTGTAGAAGATGGATTGGAAGTCCACATTTATATTCTAGGCTTGTTCGTCAACACATAAACTCCCACGGGCCCATGCCTTTATAATAGCACTAACATGGATGTTATAACACTGACAGCCGGCATCTTATCGACCTGTTACCATAATAACACCAACCTGATCCCACATAAATGATGCAGCTGTACTGCCTGATGTGTGAGTCCAACCCAAACCAGTGCATTGATATATGGGGGAGCTGATTTTAGTGGACAGGAACAAAAATTCTGCTGTGCAACGTTTGCTTTTTAAAACAGTGATAGCAAAGGTTTTGATAATCATAATTGTCATACTGCCACAGCCATTATCCAGTACAGCACAGTGCACTGCACATGCCTGTTATGGAAGTCAGGAAACCTTTTTTTCCAAGACTCACAAGCCAAGAAATTTGAACGTGCAGATTGTCACATTTCACACAACAGAAACATTCAAAATGGCATCTATTCTTAAAATGTGTAAAAACCTGAGGTTAAGGAGCTAGAATGTACACAATAAACAGGTAATGTAGGTACTGTAGGTAGAAAGTGTATGTGCATACATTTGAATAAGCCTTTCACTTTTCAATGGATGATCTTTCATGATCCCTGCACATCTTAATGAATAAAGATATTTCTTTCTTTTCATGAGGCAGAGGTGAATTTGAAAAGACTATAATAAATGCAATCCTTGAAAATCCAACAGAAATATGTATAGCTTCTTTCCACATTATGTTCAGTTTTGACTGTGTTGTTTTGGCTACATGTTAACCTCTACAATATAAAACTCTATATTATCACAGTAAAAGTCAAAGCAAGTTTATGCTATATATTTAAGCATATTTCAAGACCGATGCAGTTAACCAATAACTACAGTAGGATTATACATAAAAGCTTCTCCTTCAGGAGAATGCATTTTTACTGAATGACTTCAAACAAGCAACGCTATTACTTATTGAGCGTGAATCACACAAAGAGAATCTTGTTTTCTCTCTTTACATCTTTCAAGAAGTACGAATCTTGTGGTAGCTTCTTCCTTTTTCCCCCATTAAATCTTTAATTGTTCATAAATGAACTGTGCTGTCAATAGAGTCAGATAGGTTTACTGATTAAAAAGAAAGTTAGTGGTGATTTTGTCTTCTTCAGCAGTTCAGTATCTGTTGCAGGGGGAGGTGAGAGTATGAATCACTGTCTTACCTCATCCTGGTAGCTTGTCTGCACAGTTGAACCATTGACCTTTCAGTTACAAGCCTGCCTCTGTCAGCTGGTCTCTAACAGCTCCCAGTAGCTTCGATGACACTGCAGCAGCAGACCTTGTTGTGCCAACCGACACCAAAAAAACAAACCTGGCAGCACTTAAGATGTCTTTGCGCCGAGGAGAGGAGAGGATATGAAAGGAGAAGAGAGGAGAGGAGGGTGAACAAATAGTGGTGATCTGCAGAGTTTGAGATTTGTTGAGTGTCCAGGAGGTGCAATGAGCCGTCAAAGACAATTCAGGTTTTGATGTCTGGGCTTTCAACAATAAATATTGCTCTGCTCTTATTGCGCTTGACTGTCAAGTGACTATCACTACAGTAGGAATTGTCTTCTTTTGTGCTTTTTATATTTCTTTGTTCTGTTGTTTCTTGGGTCTTAGGGTGTAATTTCCATCTCCTGTTTGGCTTAACTCATTTGGATATTTGTTTTATTTTAGACAGAAATCTGAGTAAACTGGTGTGAAAATTAGTGTAATGCATCAGACTTAATTATGATGCATTACTGTAAACACTACATCGTGGTTTGCTTAAAGGGGAACTCCACTGATTTTTCCACATCAAAGTCTGTTTCCAGGTCCTACAGCACATGTGAAAATACTTGTATAACGCCTTATTTGTGGCTGCAGAGGGAGCTGTGTGAAATAAACACATTGTGTGTATCCTTGAGAACAAACAAATGTGTTGAATGCATTTCTCACACATAAAGTATTTGCAAAGCCGATTTTAAATCAAGCATTGTTTGCCGCCATGCTTACTGCTAGCAGCATCTTTGCTGGTGCAGTGCTGCGTCTCTGGTTACTGCCACCTGTAGACTAGTGGCATAGTGGGACCCAATTGGAAGGATTGTGTATTGAGTCACCTGTTTGCGCATGTGCGTATACGTGCATACTCATGCATGTGCACAAGATTTGCTTAATGATTTGTTTAATAGACAAAAAAAGGTAAAAAAAACCCTCTAGATTTAGTTTAAGCATGTTGTCAGTTGTGGTCATTCTGCTGTGTACCTTTATGTGTGAGTGGAAGAGTGAAGGTCTGTGATGGCTGTGTATATGTTATTAGTGAAAACAAGCACGGGATTTGAACAGAACTATAGGAGAGACAGACAGATCCCTATCACCAGAAACACCATTTAAGCGTTTTTTAAACTTAAAAAAAATTGCCATGTTTCTCCAAACTTTACGGAAACAGGGTTGCATCAGCATGCTGAATGCACAGCATGCATAGAGTTGAAACGAAGAAGATAAGGTTGATAGTTGAGCAGTGCTGAGCAGCCAGTCCAGGAGAGCTGAATGAACAATCGGTCTCTGCAGAGCGCTGCCAAGGAGTGAGTGGCGTGTTGGTCATTGAGCGCAAAAAGCACTTGTGAGGTATGACAAGGAACTGTGAGTGGGGGAGCTGTCTGAGCGCTCAGCATGAACCCTTTTGTTGCCTGTTCATTATGGGCGGCAAGCATTACAACCATCATTAGACATTTATTTGCAAGTAAAAATTAAGAATTATATATTTGATTTACATATTTGATGTCAGGAAAATGTGTTTTACAATGGAGAGAACTGGTTTTGGACACGTCATAGAGTGACTTTGGCAGTTTCTCCTTCAAGCAAAGTATTGCCATTAATACAATTACTTGAGTCTTTTAAACACCAAATCACAGATTGTTCGTTTTTTTGCGCTTTCATATTGGAGTCCAAAGTATTTTCCTTCAGTTGCAGTGCTCAGCCGGATTTGTAAATCAAGGTCTTAAATCCAAAATCCGCTAAATTATGTAATAGCATTACAGCACATGTATCAGCACGAGCAGCTCATATTGAGGATAATGTCATTTACTTTACAAAGAGATTTTGTGTTAAAAATAATGAAAGTTCCAGCCTTTATGTCAGTTGTTGCTGTACATAAAGACGAGACGTTTCGACCCTCAGGTCTTTTTCAAGATCAACAATAAAGATTGAATCCAGAGTGTGCGACACTTTTATTAATTTGTTGTTGCTGTACACTATCCAATATAATTAGTGTTGAAAATGGATAGCTCATTTATCAGTCACATAAATAGCTTCCCGAGTCGCTTGGGTTTAATGGCTCTATTTGTCAGTTGTTCCCTTCAGTCAGGAGAACAGTACAATCCTGTCAGGATAATCATTTTCATGGGGGTAATGTTACTCTGCTGATGAGGCTGAGGGTATGGGCAAGAATTTCAAGAATTTTAGGACCATCCACACAAAGAGGGCTACAAGTTATTATCTTGTGCCTATGAGATACGAGAAATATCATTTTAGAACTTGTAGGCGGCGTAGAGGACAGATAAACCATTAGACAGAATGAGTGTTAAAGACTCATAAGAATCTTTTTTAGGACAGAATGTAAGGTTTTTCTCCTGGGAACGATTATTAAAGGGAGGGATGTCATATTTATCGTCTTTATATATTGAGGTTCAAAGTCTGTCCTTAACCATAACATTGGAATTAGCAAAACCTCACCTCAAACTGAGATTTATGCTCTGGAACTTTCGATCACATCACATTGTCTTCATCAGCAGATGCGGTTTGCCTAATTCGTAAGGAAAATATGTCACCCTCGCCGAATGTTATCAGACTATTAAATCAATAATCTTATCGTATGTTTTTGCTCTTATTATTCTGCTTCAGTAGAGGGATCCAGATCCATGTTCATTGCTGCAGGCCTGTACGCTAACAAGTCCTTTAAATTACACATAATACGCCGTTTGTCCATGATCTCTAGAACAACACTTAGAAGTTTGTCTGCAGGATTGCAGTGAAAACTACTGGCCTGATTTTCATGAAACTTGGGGCGGAAGGGTGTAGCATGGGCCAACAAAGAACCCTTTAATCTATTTTTATTCTTTTCAATTTGTAGTTAGGAGTTGGAAAAGGGCCCTACCAACCAATATCTACAGTATGGTAATGACGACAACTGATAATGCCTACTTAATGAACTGATAGCATACCTTGGGGGTGCTTAAGCCTTGTTAATGCCTGGTTAATACTTTGCACATTGTGATATGTAAACTAGAAATAAACTGATTAATAAATGTTATATAGTGGCTTGGGGGCCACTGGCTGACATTTAAAACCTGATTTCTAAAGATCTTTATTTAAATCAAGTAAGTATCGTTTTTTCAATATTAGATTACTATAACGTAATAGGCATACATGTTTAAAGGGTAAAACATATGTATGACAAAGGCTCTCGCCTGAAAAGACATAGTGATCGACGGCTGTAAATGTATTCTGTGTCAACATTAAAAAAAAGTTTTTGTAGATCACAATCAGTATGCGGACTCAGCTGCGTTAATGATGCAGTAAATGCTTATGAAATATGGCCCCCGGCTGTCTTGTGAGATGTTCCATTTACTGCTGAAAATTTACTGGTTCAATTAGCTGTTGACCCCCTACACAGTCCTCGGTCACATTAAGTGCACCACAACTCTTCTCCATTGAATTTTAAATAGCAGCGTGTGATGTAGGAGGCTCTTGCAGTACACATTTCACTGACTCGGTGTGTTATGTGCTGCAGCTAATATCAACAAATTGCAATTGTAAGTGAGAACAGACACACTGTGCAGGTCGTGTCAAGTAAAAGTCATGTCATTTTAAGGGGGCAGCTGTTGGAACGACTGTCAGCACTTAACATTTTAAAGTTCTGTCACCCATAAGCGTGTATTACTGGAGCCACTCCGAAGTTTACGTTTAAAAGTAAAGTGTTTAGTATTTAGGTAGAATGTATTGGTAGAAATGGGATGTATAAATATATATATTGATTGAAATTAACTGTTGTCATGTTTTTGTTACCTTAGAATCTTCGTGTTTTTGCTATTGCCTGATGCCATTCAGAGTGTTTCTTTATTTCTCTAATGTGAAACTTTATGCTGGCCCTTTTTCAAAACTTCCTATGAATATATTGTCAGATATTTTTGCACAGCCGATACAACCAGATCCTCTGATTGCAATATTTGGATTCTCAGGCAAGAATAAATCCACCCAGAACTACAATCATAAACTTTGTAACATGACCAGCTTTCACATTCAATTTGTATAAATTGGAAAGTCCGCAATTCCTTATCACACTAGGTATGGATATTGGTATGTTCAAAAAACACTAAACAGAGCCTTTAAAAAAATACAATAACAGGATTGGACCTGGAAACGAATTAGCAAAAAAAGTTACAAGCATAAGTTCTTAGACACACATACAAAATCCCTCCAGCAAAGAAATATTTCACACCATTGCAAAGTCTCTGAGGAAAAAGTATTTTACTTATTCATATCTGTTGTCGACTACTATTCTCGATGATCAACGAGCCACCTGCCCAGCAGCCAATAAAACTAATAAGCGACGGGCTGATTTAATGCATCATTGCAGGGCACTCGGCGTTGCTCTGCACTTTGAAGTCTGTTTAATAAGAGCAGTGCCATAAATGAGTCCCTGATGATCAAGAAATGCATTGGTGCTTGGTTCAGCGTCCACTCTCATACTTGTTCCAAGGGAAGTTTACATTCAGTATTGCATCTCCCTTTGGGCTTCTTAGGATGTGAACCTTGGTTTAAGTAGTAAACCTCAGGTTCACTTTGTGTCCCTTGCTTTTTGGTAATTTTATTGATTTCAAACATTGTATGGGATTTGCACTACTAAAGTACAATACAAACCAATGCAGGTCCTGCATTATTACTCATTGAAACCTTGAAACAGTCCCTAAAAGTTGTGTTAAATTAGATGAACACAAACTACGTGTTGGTTGGAAGAGAGGTTTGGCCATTAATTGTAAGGGTGGACAAAATGTCCAATTTAAGGACATTAAATTGTCCTTAAATTGGACATTTTGTCCATTTTGAAGGCATTTCAACGGAGTCTCTGCTTCATTAAGATTCTTTACAACACAGCTGTTTACTGTTTCTGCCTCTCATTTGTTCTTCTTGATAGAATCGCCCAATTTTCCTTTGTGCTGCATGACTTCCATCCTCAATAATAGCTAATCTTTCACTCAGTGACGTCCAAGAGAAGAAAGTAGTACCCTTTCGGTGTCCTTTAACTGCAGCTTGCTTTCTCTAGACAATGTCAGATTGATATCTTGTCAGTCACTCATCCATCACGCAATCAAGGTCGATGCGAGACATTGATATCTTGAATTAATTTCATGTCACACTCAAAGAAGACAACAGATATTTTCCTGCAGCAAAAGGGTTTAAGACATGTCAAAACTAAAAAAAAGTATTGTTTGACCAGCAGTCCAAAACATGAAGATATTTAGTTTACTGTCAAGTCAAATAAAGAAGCAGAACATCTCAGAATCTGAAACTCCTAACCTTTTTTGCTTAAAAAAATATTCAATGATCAGAACTGCTGCTAATTAAGTTTCTGTCAATCGATTGATTAACTGTGTGATTGTTTCTCTAATTTTAATAAATAAACTGTTTAAGTGAGTTTTCAAAGACCCAGCATTGATTTTAGGCGTCTTGGTGTCCATACAGTTTGACTGTAAATTGATTTTCAGGTTACTTACTAACAGTTTGTTGTTGAGTTCTACGTCATGAAAACTTTAAGGCTTTTGTATCAATTTATTAACTTCTCATCATTCTCCTCGAAAACCTTTGTTTTTGTGGCCCTACTGAAGGAATGCACCATGTGATACATGAACATGCATGCCTGCAGTGTAAGATATGTGTTTATTAATAGTTATAGCAAGGTAAGCTTTGTTTAACCATAATGACAGCAATAGGAGATTACAGTAAGAAAAATATATATATTTGTCCGTGACATTGATCAAATACATGTAAATCTCCGCTATCTCTTTGCCTAGAGAAATCGATTTACATAATAGAATTCAAAACTTTGGCCAATTAGTGCGCACAAAATTTGAATAACCATGCACTGGGCATACATATCACATTGAATACTCAGCTTGACCGTGTGTGACAGCCGTCTGCTTTGCTATGATACATTTCAACCTTGTTAAAGGACTAGCATGCAAATTAAATGTCAATATGTGTCTCGTTTGGATCACCTAATAGCTGTTTGTGCTCTCCATTTCCTCCAATTGTATTTGAAGTAGATCAGTTCAAGCTGGTTAAGCTTTGATCAATTTATGCATTGTTATTTTTTTCTTTCTTTCCATGGTGCTTATTCAAGGGATTAATCCGACCATGATCATCTGTGTGTTATGCATGTCTTTTCTAATTCAATCAAGCAGATACAAATTGTCCTTTTCGCACAAGTGTGAATCATGGTGTATGAGGAACACAGCAAATGAAAGTGCTTCAGGGACTCTTTGTGCATCAGTTTTCATGTATTACATTACATTACATTACATTACATTACAGTCATTTAGCAGACGCTTTTATCCAAAGCGACTTACAGGAAGTGTATTCAACATACGTATTCTTTCTGTATCCAATTTTCTCCAATCACGTTTCTAATTAGAAACAACAGTTACCTCACTGACCTTCAGAATGATATATTTTAAAATATTTTCATTTCATTTTTAAAGCAAGTATCTTCTCTGCTTAAGTGTCCTTGAGCAAGACTGTGCCGCTGAGGGAGTTGTGCCAAAAGAGATTTTCTCTTTTTAAAGATAAATTAATTATAACATTTTCATAATCTCTTTTTTTTGGGCAATAATAAAGCATTGCATTACTATTATTGTTTCTCAAATATTATACTCTAGATACATAGCAGCATGTAAGCAACTGTAAGCCAAAATGAGGAGCTTATGCTTTTATAGCTACCTTAATAATTTTCTAAGAAATAATAAGTGGGACTACATGAATAAATGATCAGGCACAGATTTATTTTTATTTTTTATCTTAGAGGACCACTTACCATATGCTGCATCTGCTTTGCCGTCATGACCTGCTGAAACATTCAGGTCACTCATCTTAAGCTGTGCTCAGCATGGCAAAGACAATGGCAATGTGGGTTCACTGAAGGATAAAATATTCACTTTTTATTGAGACCTAAAATCCATTTAAAAAAAATAAAAAAGACTGCCAGTAAGGAGAGAAATTTACAACCTTTTTTCTGTAATGTATACTGCATAGTTTCTATGTTGTTACTGACTATTTCCAAGACATAAACACCAACAACAAAACCAAGCTTAAAGATGCAATAATAAATGCTTTTTTTAATATTATAAATGGATCGATTAACTTTATGTAATGTGGTTGCTTGTATCTTACCCTTAGTTCTGAGAAGCGTTTTAGCATCTTTTAGCTCATTGTTTTGGTTTTACCGGCGGCTCTTTGGTTCACTATAACTGCTTTCATTAACCTTATTTCCAGCTGGCAGATAATTTCAGTGAAAAAGCTCTGATAAACTTAGAATTTACATTATATTGAATGATATTTAAATATTTAAAAAGGTGCATCATAACCTCAAAGATATAGTTTACTGATGCAGTATATTGAATTGTACACTGTTTAAACCTAAACGTTAAAATCAATCATACCTGCCTGTGTCTGTCCATCTATGATTAAGTGATGGAGTTCAAAATATACATGTATTCTGTATTTGGCATGCAGTGATTAAAATATATCTGAAACCTAATAGTATTTATCTATGGGTCATCATAGTAATTAACTGTTAAAAACTTACAGTCCTGCAGGCCGATATCTGTGATTGTTAAAAAACATTTAATTTTACGTCATCACGCACCATTCACTGTGAACTTTGACTTGACCCGTGGATTTTAACGTCACTGAGAGCTTCAACATCAGAGTGCTTCATTATTTCGATCCATTGGCCATGAAATAGGATCATCAACATCAACTCATTTTATCTTCCACAGATTAGTATCCTTCTCAGATTATCTACGAGTGAAGCAAAGTGGATAGATGAGATCGAGATGGCACGAGTGCAGTTCAGCATGTGGTCAGATGGTTTCCACGTGCCTCATCTGAAAAACAGCAAAAGTTGGTTATAGTGTCAATGGTGGATAGATTTTCTTTTTTTTATAAATACATACATACAACATGCTGTTATTTTTTATACTATTTCTTTTTCTTTCACTTTGCGGTCTTTTGTCACATGATTTAGCTTGATTTATAGGTTGAAAATCAGATGTCTTCTCAATTAATCATAGTTAAAAAATATAGGTTTCTTCTAGTGTCATTTTACTGATAATTTACCGTTCACTAAACTCTTCCCCAATAGCCTTTTTTAGTCTTTTACCAAAACCACAAGAGCAAAAAATGAAGGAATTAATTTAGCAGTCTGATTTTTTTGAGCTATAAATCATTAGCATCTCCGGCTAACTAGTAGGGTTGACAACTTTCTTACACCAAATAATCGACAAAAGCTTATTTTCGGTGCATGTTGCCATACCGTGATGGTGCTCTGTATATGCTTATTCAATTGGAAAGGTAAAAAATATGTATATTCCATTTAGTCTATAGATTTACTTAAATGAATACATTAACTGAATAAACCTTTGAATAAAATATCAGAATAACCACAATTCGGACCTTTACAGCAAAAAAACAAACAAACATAAACATTTCTGTGGAAGCATCCAGAGTTAGGTCATTTTTAACTCCATGGCCAAATTGAGAATTTCCGACAGCAAGTACAGAAGGTTTTCATCGAGTCATCACTGACGGGCTTGACTTTGCTTCCCAGTGCGTGTTGTAGCTGCATAGTCTTTTCTTTTTTGCAGGTTAATCCATATTTGTACCACCCAAACCAACCAAACAACATCAGACATAAACAAAATATACTAGAAATGAAACGCCATGCTTTGTCTACCTCTATTTGAAATAAAGATACAATTTCATTGTAAAAATAGTAAATATGCCAATGTGAACATTTTAACTTGCATATGTGCCACGGGAAATCCAGGTGCTTCACATGTGTAGCAACAGTAACTAACTGAGGGGGCGGTCTTTAACAAACAGCTTAATGTGAGCACAACTTTAACAGCTTTAGAATACATTTACTTCCATTGCTGCAATTTAGTGCATGTATTAACACGTTCTTTGGTTTGTGTCTTTAGACATTGCCCACATAGTGAAGGAAATAGAGTTGCAGACAATTATTCATCTGTTCACGTTAAATTCTTGCATTTGCCTACCTGCAATTAAATATCTATAAATAGATTAGGTCCAAGAGAGTCTGGCACTGCAGATCCACTACAAAGATGAAGACATACTGCGAGTTCACAGCATCACAGCAGATAACGGATCCAGATTAATATTAATGCACTCATCAATGTTGATGGGCTGACGGTGCTGTCTTGAAATACTCTACACACTTCAGAGGATTCGTTTTATCAGCAGTTTAAAAGTTGCTCTGTGTCTGCAAAAACAGACTTTGGTCATTTCAGTAAGGTTAATGGCTCAAAGTTCAAGGTTGTCGACTGAGAGAGAAAATAGTCATGGATTAAATGCATTTCTGCGGACTTGTCACAACTACTAACCACACAACTCACAAAAATCATTCTGTATCATATACATGAAGTACTTAATCTTCTTCACTAAACATACATTAGATTTGAAGCTTTCCAAACAAATAAACGTACAAAAATGTCAATAAGGTTTTCAAATGTTACTCAAACAAAGGCTATGTTTACAACACTGCTGTAATCTTCAAGGAACATACTTTGTAAGAATTCTGTCTTTAAAGCATCAAATCTAATTACACTCTAAATCTTCTCTCCTTCAAAGCCTATGAGTCACTCAATTGGGGGGAGGGGGGTTATGTTTTAACTGAGAAGAAACAAGACGATTTCCATAAAATAATTGAAGGTTCAGGGCGGAGGGGGGGAGTGGTCAGTGTAGTGCCCTGACATTATTCTTTCTCTGTGGGCACGTACAGAGGGAAAAGCAAACAAGGCTGACTGCTTTGTAGCAACACTTATCAGCTCACTGAGCTGTGAGCGGCTCAGCAATGTCACACATCAGTGGATCATCTGAGCATCTGTGCAAATAATGTCTGACGCTGCGTGAAAATGTAATAATGAATCACTGCCATCCCTCTGCTGTCTCCACAACTCTGTCCGTTCACGCGCAGCAAGCTGCGTGTTTGAATCACTTCAGCGAGCAGAGAAAAAGCACATGTGAGGGCCGACGTGCTCCCTGTCGTCATTCCTGAAAGGCATCAGAGTCGCTCCACAAATTGAATTCCACTTTCAACAATAGCTCATTCTGATAACAATAAAACACAGTGAAGGTTAATAGATCTTTGACTCAGTTGCCTGGCGCCTGCCTCCTTTGCAGCAGCCTTCATCTAAATTAGAGTCTGATTGCTAATTTACCAGTGTATATTGGTTTTAAGGGTCCTTTTAATTGATTTAGAGACTTTTCATGATTCATTTGTATTAGTAAAATCAACAACCATTAAAGGATGAGAGCCTTCGCCCACTCTGCCATTTGTATTTAAATTTTAAGCACAGAAATGCAGAGCAAGAAATATTTTTTGTCGCGTAAAAGTATTCTTTGTCCTCATTTAAGTCAGCTTTCCTGAACTAAACAAAATAGATTAGTCAGTATTAGTATTCAAGTACTTTCAAAAAAGTCATTATTGTGTTATTTTGTCTTCAAACTCTTAAGCCAAGCAAAACAAAGGAACAACAAGAACACTTTAAATCTCATTTCCTGGATGTAGATGGGTATCAACAAAATGAACTTGTGTTACAGAATTTAGGATTAAATAAAACTAAAACTCTGTGTAATTAAACACAATGGTGCTTCGAGCAAGTAATTAGACAAATACATTTTATTTTTTTTAAAAGATGCTCTGAAAAAAATTCCCCAAAGTTAATACAATTTACCCTGAGGAAGACATGCGTTCACATGCCAAATGGTGTGCCAATCTGGCTAATAGATAGAAGTAAAATATATTGACCTTATGGTGGCACAAGAAGAAAAGTCAGTTTGTCATTTACAGTCGGTAGGGTTCATCCTCTGGGAAGCATGGATGTCTTAACAACATTTCATGTCAATCAATCTAATAGTTGTTGAGATGTTAGAGTCTCTCCGTGTAAAAGTTTAATATCAAATTGCTCTGTAGCGACATGAGTGTTATCTGGGTTTATTTGTCGTCATATGTGTTCAAGTTCAGTGAAAATTAAACCTAGTGAATTGTGTTAGTGGGTACAGTCTGTTTTACTCATGTTGGTGAACATCATCCCCTCAAGGCTGCACTGTACCATCAGACATATGATTATTCAAAAAGAACTACCAAGGGCAATGATCTGTTTGATATATGACAGTTTGAGATAAAGAAGCTTTACCTTCACTGCCAAGTCAAGTGTATAACATGAATCAACATACTGTAGAATAAGAAAATAATAAATAAGGCTTTAAAATGTTTAAATATAAAAAAAATGGTTTCATGGTAACATGTGATAAAGAGGCTTATCACTTCTGAATCCATCTTGTCATGAACTCCTTGATAACAAATTTATTCCACATGCCTCAGGCCTGATAAGAGACACACTCAGTTGATTATTAGTTGATTAGGCCTGTTATGAATCATGGGGCACATTGTGCACAGAATGCATTTCATCTTCAGGGAACTTAATTAAAACCAAACATCACAGTGTTGAGCCTGAAGAGTTTGAAGTTTGAAGATGAAAGATCTTGATTATTTTCTGTGCACAACATTGTATGAGTCCATGCTTCGGCTTTATTTGTCCAAACATTGCGTGTTGTGGCCCTTTCATGCAGGCAGAAATGCCATGAATTCAAAATTTGTGCCCTTTTCCAGGCCACCTAGATGCTTTTAAGCCTCAAAGCATTTTCTAGGAAGCCCTAAGAGCAGAGTCTTTAATACAAGGAGACAAGGAGGACAAGGGATAGGTAGGGAATTTAGGAGGTTAGAGTACTTCCTCTACTTCAGCCAATCAAGTGTGGGATAAATGTCAAGCCGTGGAAAGGCCAGCTTTATAAATGAAGATAGCTGTTGACTCCCTGAAATGTCAGCTGATATTCCTGCAAAGCAAATTCAGAATTACTCTTTTTCATGACCTCTGCCAACGTGTAACTCAATGGAAATCATTCCTAAATACCTACATACTCTTAAACAGTAAGTACATGAGAAAATGGTAATTTAATAAGACTTACCACTAAGAAATTAAGGGTTATCTGAAGCCTTTTAGACATTAGTAAATATAAATTGCTGTGGGATCACAAGCGTTCTCCTCTGCCTCTACACACTTTCCGAAACAGTTGTTTGGTCTCACTCTGCTGCCGCAGCTCGTTAATAGTTAATAGTACTTTTTTTGAAATGGATCCTCATGCATTTTGTATATGTATTTTCATATTTCCATGCAAGTCAGGTCAAGTTTCTTCCATGTAGTTTAGAGGATGAGATGTGACTGCAAACCAGAATGCAAATAAAACAAAAGTAAATAATTTACTATCATATTCTACTCATGTGAAGAAGATAAACAAATTCCCTTGTGTATTTCAAATTGGGTGCTGTAAACTGAAGACTGAAAACTTACTTTAAAATTGTAATACACAAGATTTCAGTCCGGAGTGTGCGTTTATAGCTGTACCAAACGATCACACGCACGATTTTTCTTTTTTGTGGCGGAGTGAAAAGCCAGATGACATAAAGAGGGGAGGACACATTATTTTTAACCCTTATATACATACTTACAGTCTTTAGCTACCCAGGACTATATTACATCCTGTCTAATACATTTATTTAATGCAATCAAGTACTCAACTCCTTGGTATTCCTTCAACAAAAAAGTATAATGATGTAGAAAAGGACTGTTGTTTCACCAGTTGAATGCTTTTAATGCGAAGCAGCAGTAGGAAGATCAGTGATACGGCTGTAAGTAAAGTACAAGTAAAGTAAATCAAAAATGTGGTTTGATTTCATGAAAATCTTTCAGAATAATAATTTCAACTTGAATAAAAAGTCAAAGTTATTGGTTAATTTATTAAAGTGAATTAGCCTAAAATTAGATGAGGTTCCTGCAGAAAAGTTGTTTGTGTGGACAATTCTTCAAATGGGAGTTGCCTGCTTATAGCGAGTTATTGTGATAGCTCTATTGGAAAGAAAGACATTTATTTTATACAAAAGAAAAATGCACGAAAAAAACCCAACAATCCCATATCAAAATCAATTAGCCACCCAATACCTCAAACTCTGTTTCTGTGGCTGCTTAAGCCTCTGAGAGCTTTAGATTGAGGTTCATGTGTTTTTTTCCCATCTCAGCACTCCTAGGTACAAACAACAGTTAAACTTAAGTGCTAAACCATGTTTTAAGGACGATAAGTCACACCGCTAAGCCTGAGGATCAAAGAGTCAAAAGCTTTTCTTGATCTCTTGCAGAAAGGACAAGTGTCCAGCCGCTCCTTTGGTGTTCTTGGATGGTGTCGCCTCTATCTTTCTCAAAAGATTAAAAACATCACAAGTTTCTGACCGATGTGTTTACAAGCCCCCACAATAGTGCCCAGAACTTTTCTACTTCTTTTGCTATAGCTATACAGCCTTTACTTCTGAAATAAGCTTACCAATGCTGCAAGCTTGAGGTTTTTCTAATGAATATCTATCTCATTTTGTGACGTTTATTCTTAAAAACTGAGTTTTGAATATAGATATGATAGTCTAAATAAAAGAAAATTCTCAATGTTGGTCACGCAAATTGTCCAAAAAACCAAATTGTCCCCATACACCAACAGCGCCACAATCTGATTCCTCACACCAAGCTTCAATAATCCCAAAGCATAACCAAATCCTTCAAAGCCAAAGCATAGTCAGCGTTTTTCCTGATGTCCTCAGTCTTGCTGCCTTTATGTTTGTCTCAAGGACTCTTGAGAGACGGGTCGGGTTAAAAGAGGGTCAAAGGTCAATCTTTGAAGAGTTGCCGCTTCTGTGCCTGTCCGTGGACTCTCCTCCAAACTGCCATGCTGATTGTCACCTCGAAAGCTCCCTGCTGTTTCGCAGTTATCACTACCTGATGAACAAAGGACAAGCAAGGCACGCATAATTTGCAACCTGCACACATGGGAACCAACAAGTACAAGTACGGCTAATTTATTCAAGGGGTGAATGTGATAGTTTTCCTCTCATAATCAGTGTTTGATGCTTTCTCCCAGTGTGTTCAAAATGTTGAGAACAAGTTTTTTTTTTTTTTATCTTTCACTTTATCAAGTAAATTTAGTTGGATTAACTTTACAAACCAACTTTGATGTAGCAGATCCGAAATTATGAACAGTTTTTGCAATTGTCAATTCTTTCTTGTCATGTTTGAGGGCAATAATAAACAATCCATTTTGTTGTTTGAGTATGAGGACTAAAAACCAGCTGTTTGTGAATTTACGTCATCCACATCTCAAACCATATCACTATCATAGGCATGGCAGTAATCATATTAGGTTATGTCAAACTGTTGAAGTATTTTGCCAACTTGCATTGTTTTAACCCAATTAGCTAAATGTATACATTGTAGGGTGAAGGGTGCTAAATCAGTGTAAACATATAGGATGAAGCTTAAATGTGTAAGTGGAAACAGAAATTAGGGTTTCCTGGATGATGGAAGACACTGCTAAGTCTTCTTCAGGTGAAAGAAAGTGCCGACTCCATGCAAACATTAATTCACATTGAAAACCAGAGTTGTTAACTGGTGAATATGGCTCCTTGATGGGACACCCTGATGTTCTCTGTATTGTTAATCTGCTGCATCTCATTCAGCTAGATTCTAAACACTTGGCCTTGAGTTGTGGCTCAAAGGATAACAACAATGAGTATAAATAAACTATTTTATAACAACTATGTTTTTCTGTAATGGAAGAACAGAGTTCAGGTAAAGTCAAGGGAAAGTAAGAATTACTTCAGACTCTAGCTTGAAGAAAGTGCACTCACATGTATGCAGTTATTTATTTTTTACTGATTAACATCATTTTAGATAAAGATAAAGAGATAAAGATAAATATTTTTTGAAATAACTATAAGCTCTGACTATTCTTGAGAAGGTATATAAAGTGATAATCAGTTTGAAAATGGTATTGCTAAGGGTGCCTAGCCTGATATCACGATTCAATGTAAGATGTGTGTAAAAGTTATAAGGAAGAGTTTATCTTAAAATAGTTTATTGTATAAATGTTTTTTTATATACAACTAATGAATGAAACTAATGAATGATTCAATAATTTAGAAAAAAAAAGTCAAATAAACCCTTAAATTAGTGCTGTTATTCAAATTTAGCTTTTTTTGTACAACAATTCGTTAGATATTTAGTTTTTAACTTAATTTATGATATTAAAAAATTCAACACTTTGTGTCTATTTTTCTTGTTAGCGTAGCGGCTGTAGCTTTTAGTGCTTTCGGTTTATATAACAAGTTTTTACTAATCATACGTACATATCTATCTAGCAATTTAAAATGTTTCCTTGTATATTCATTTTTAAACTCTATGAACAGTATTAACCTTATTTCAGGGGCTCATAACAAATATATATATACATATCTTTGATATGTTTGAAATTGCTTCTTGGACAGAACCCTGCTTGAAATTGATGCTGAGGCAAAAAGAATCAGGACCGATAACAATGAGGCAGAACACAATTTCCGGACTTCAAGGACTTTGGTTTTCAAATCAACAATGTAGTGCTGATAAAACCTCTGATAAAACCTCTGATCTCAAGATTACTGCCCGCTGTTGCAAATGGCTCCTGTTTGCTATTAAAGGATTGCTGGATTCTGTCAGCATTAAGGTTACTGAGAGGTCCATACAAATCAGGTCATCCCTTTTAGATTACAGAAGTACAGTCTGCTCTCTGGTGATGGTTTCCTGGCCCAGAGTGGGGACAGCCGTATCGATTCTGTCCCCCTCTTCAATCCATTATAAAGCCTCTATCAGGACAGCCAGGAAGCCTGGTGTCTTAATTACACTGCTAAGTCTGGTAATTGCTTCATAATGACTTTGCCTTTCCTTATATTTTTTTTGACAAGGCACTTTTCATAGCTCAGGGGATTTCCCTAGAGAGTATTACCAAAACAAAACTGTAAGTGTTTGAGTCTGGCGAGCCTCCTGATTATAGGTTCTGGTCTTTCTTGGAAAAGCCTTTTTCATTATTTGGAGCTTATTTATTACTGGAAGAAAATCTATTAAAAATACCACCAGCTCCTATTAACTCATTATATCTTGTTTGCGGCTATATGTTTTTTTATTATCAGCTTTCTTCTGCCAGTCTTTTGCTGGACACCCCACATATTTTGATACATATATTCTAATGCAGCTTATCGGCTATCAGAGGAGTCCTTCACTGTAGTTCTTAAGATCTTACAAGGTAAAAGTTCATGTAGAACAGCTAGAAAGAACATTAACGCAGCACAGAAGTACTTTGGTGAGAGTTTTGTTTCACCTTGCTTTAAGTCTTTTTGCTAAACTAACCTAGCCACATCCTGGCTCTAGCTTTATACTTCACGCATCAATATCAAAATGATTGACAACTATGACATAAGAAACAATACTGGTGTCAAGAGACACTCAATACAGTTTCTTTTCATAGAAATATTGACTACATTTATGAATCAACTGATGTGTGAGTCTGCAGTAAAAGCTAATAAATACAGAATATGACTGTGGTTTTGGTCTTCTTCTATTACTATCACAGTATGTCAATATGCCTACTGTAAGTGAACACCCATTATCTTTAATCAACATGCCATGTCCATATCCCTTTATGAAACCCTGCATCAAAACATATTCAGTCCAATTATTCATGAGAGTGTTCATTACAAACTGTTAGAGGTGCTGTCTCTTTGCGTAGGTCCATCATTCAAATCTGTTAGTTTGAGCTGGCATGCTGTGACAACTCCCACTCATCCTCTCTTGTGTGAATGAAAAGAAAAGGGAGAAAAGACAAGAGATTGAAGTGGCTTTTAAAGCACTGCAATTTAAATAAATGGTCATTTAAAAATAAAGCAGCACTGAGCTCCCGATGCATCGCACTCGTCAATTGATTTGACAAAACACTTGAGTTTATTTCAGTTTCTCTTTATATTTTGCTCTAAGCTTCAAAGACATAAAATAAACCAGCAATTCCTTAAAAGAAAATGTAAAATATCTACCTTCCACTCCATTAACTTGTCCATTATTTCCAAGTCTGATAGGTAATGACGCACTTTCTTAATGTGTTTGTGTTTGAATTAATTACAAATATAGAACCAAAGTCACAATAAAGCAATGCCAAGATTAACAAAAAGGCTTAACCTTGATCTACCAATGGTAGACCTACTCCTGCTATTTTAATAACTGCATTAAATCTGTTATAAAAAGTATTTTCAATGTCAACAAAAGGCCTTGCGCATACAGACAATTTGGCAAAAAATAATATACCAACAACTGATGTTTTGAGAGTATTGTTGGTAGTATGGTCAAATGACATCTGCTCAACTTTTGTACTTGGTCCTAACAGTTTTCATCGTTAACACCATAGACTAGTTTATATTTATGTACGGACAAACTGGAGTCAGAAGACTGAATATGAAACTGTGCTGTTGAGCAGTTTAACTTATTTTCAAGGTGTTTTGTTTTTTCTAAAAAAAATAATTAAATGACACCATAGACACGTGTGATGTATCAGTTAGATATCTACAGCCATTGGACAGCTATCTTAGCTTAGCATAAAGACTAGAAAGGACAACATCTAGCCTAGCTCTCTCCAAAATCCAAATATCTGCCTACCAGCACCTCTGAAGCTCAGTAATTAATAATAATTAATAATTTAACTTTACCTTTGTACAGTGTCAGGCTAGTGGTTTATTTACGCTACGAGTCTTTATGCTATGCTAAGCTAACCATCTCCTGGCTGTAGCTTCATATTTACTATCAGTCATGAGATTGGTATCTATCTTTTCGTTTATCTCCTTGCAGGAAAGCTAATAGGTATATTTCCCAAAATGTCAAACTATCCTTTGAAATACAGACGAATAAAATGTTTGAAGACATATCCTCAAGCATCTTTAAAAAAACTATGGTGACAAGGAAGTTGTGAGTAAATGTACAGCAAGGAACAAGACAAGTTAGCTAAGAAGACACACTAAGCAAATTATCTACAGTTACTTCATCTTTAGGAAGTCAGGAGAAGAGAGCAAGAGAGTAGCTCCCAAATGGGACAAGTGAACCCCTCTTGCATATTAAACAGACAATAGTGCATACAGGCTAAAGCTTTCCTCCTGGATTAGTGGTATCCTCATTGTCACATTGTCAGATTTGCACAGGAGTATTACAGTATCTGCATACAGGCACTGACTATACAGAGATAGTCTTACCAACATTTTGCTGAGTAGTGGTTATCTATTTTCACAGCCTATACCACTGAAGCCTTGTGACTCATCTCCAAAATGTCAAGTCCCTTGGTTTGCGATTAGTGTTTCAATTGATTCTGCCTTGAAGAGCTAATCGAAGGCCACGTTTTCTACTCTGCACAGATGTGCAAGGATCCCCTTCAGTTGAGAAGCCCAACAGGGCAACTGAGGATGTTAGCCTGAAGAAGTCCCATGACAAAAGTAGAAGATTTTTTTCTCAACTTTAAACCACATTCAACTCTACACTCTAGAGTAGCACAGAATAAACAGCTATCTTTGACAACTCTACAACGATACTGGTTAATAATCAGCCATCCAAAGCGACAGTAATGTGCTGGGGCTATGGTGCAAAACAGACAGAATGTAATACCAAAACTATGAAGAGATATTTCAATCATGGAATAACAAAAAGTCTGGAAAAGTCCATCCAGTCTCCCTGTTCAGACAGATAATAGTGTTTTCCTTTGTGGGTCAAAATGTGTCAGATTTAATGTAACACTTTACCAAGGCCTCTGGTCCGGTCCTGTCTGTTGATGCTGTATCCCACCCTCTCTCACATCATCACATCCATAGATGATGACATAAATCAGGCCTCCTCATTTCAGGATGTCAAGGTTTTTCATTAGGGGGCGCTAAGTGCCACATGCCCCACTTTGTAGCACAAAATGCATCATGTGCATTAAGTGTGTCTCAGGGCGCCATGTGTCACGTCCGGTGTAATAAATGGGATTTCATGCTTTAATAATATCGTTATCATGTTAATGTTCAGCACTTAAAAGTAAATTGACACATACGCAGTCTACAAATTTCCTGTTTAACTGCTAATTCCTGTATTAAAACGTCTTGACATGTTTATTCTAATGAGGGTAAGCAAGGGAAATAAAAAGAACATCCCAATAAATGGCAATCAGGACATACTGTACAGCAAAGCCACAGGACTGAAAAATCAAGAAGGGATCAGATATCATCACTTTTGTGATTTGTCTACATGCTTCACCTCACGTCCCTTTTGAAAAAGCGATAACTTATTTCCAAAAAATCAGCGAGTAATTTCAAAGATGATTTCTACCATGCTGAGTTGAGTCACGCTGTGTCACGAAGCCCCCACTGTGATAACCCTTCTGCATTTTAAAGCAACTTTTCCCATTCATCTTTTTGATCCTGCAAAAAACAGAAACACAGACAGTAAAGTCAGTTGAGGATAAGATTAAGACAAAAACAGCAAGGCGAGGTTTAAGTGACGTTAAGGTAAAATAAGGTAGTGGTAAAGTACCGAAAGGTAAAAAAAGCAGGATTATTATGTTAAGCAATCAGCGCTCCCTTTTGTCTGAACAAAGGACAAATGGAAATCAATAGATGCTATCGACGAGACAAAGGTGAAAAAAAAGAAGCTGAGCTTTAGTGCTGATTGCCGTGGTAGTGATGTCACTAAGTAGATCATTGTTGTTGCACTTGCTCTCTGAGCCACTTCACAGTTTTTGTTGTTTTCCTCCTCTCAGTCAGCAGATGAGCAGACGAGCATCCAATTATTAAGCTGAAGTGTTTGTGTTTGGCTGGACATTCATTGTTGTTAACTGCTAACAGATTTTAAAAAAACATCCCCATTTGGTGCATTATGTAACTCACACCCAAACAGGGCCTACTACAGCAGTAACTCACTCATTTGATGTGTCACAGAGAAAGAGGGAGGTCAGAAACTGAGCACTTTTAGTTAGATATTCCCCAATGTTTTACACACAGTAAAATGTAGCAGCTGTTGGTCCGTTTCAAACAACTCAAAGCCAAACAGCAGCAATATGACGATTTTTAAAAGCTCAAATATATTACTCGCCTCAGCTCAATCAATATTTAGCACCATGATCTTCTCTCCCAAACCTATAAGCGACAGATTAGGAGCGCAGCCTGGAGCAGATTAACCGATAATGAGAGATTGAGAAATGAGAGAGTGAATTTGTTGGCTGCAGCGATCACATCCAAATGTCCTTTATGTTGTGATGTTATTTGGACCAATTCAGATAATTTAGCCCCCAGAAAGTCTTCCCAAATATTGTTACTGTCTCCTTTTCCACTTTCTAAAAATCTTTCTTTCTTTGTGTCACTGTAGACATAAGGATGGGTGATAAATTGTCTTCAGCTGTAGAAACGCTTATGATCAAAGCCTTTATCAAGCCTTATAAACCCATTCATTTGTATGCACTCTGACCAAGTCATATTAAACGGGATAACGGGCAGTAACCAAAGGCTGAGGGGATCTTTGAACACTCAGTAGGTCTACTCGGCAAGAATATTAAAAACTCATCAGTATGTGTCGTTGAACGTATTGAGAGAGCTAATGTACCGTCGCTGAGGTACGGTTTAATGTGTGTTCATTTTGAGTCCCCACAGTATTCAGAGGTGAGTTCGTGTGGAGATAATAATGATCTTTGCATCATTTGCTGTCCTTAAATCACCGACTATAAGCAAATTAGTATCATCATTTGAGCACATTTGAAAGTGAAACAAAAACACAGATAAAGACTGCATGAAAGCATCAGGCAACCAAACAGCTGTAATAGAAAGAAAAATAAAAGCTTCATAAAGGGGAATAAAAAACAAACAAGATTAAGGTTTATCCTCTTGAGATGCCTTGTGGGCACTGACTGCAAGATGCTCTTTGTGTGTTTGTGTGAGACATTAGGGGTCATAATTGAGTTGGGCTGAACAAGGCCAATGACTAGAGCAAAAAGGTCAGCGGCTTGAGTTTATTGGGTTGCCGTTTGGAAATGCTACTAAACCCTGCAGGCTATGACCATTTGCAACAGATCACTTCTGACAGATAAACTGATCAGCTGCTATTTGTGGAAGCATAACATTTACTTAGAAGCCATGAGGTTGTAGGTTCAAGCATCAGTGTGCGAGTTAAGAGGCCGTTGTTCAACACTTAGTGAAGCCAGGCTCAACACTTGTGACGTTACGTACTTGTGAGCTGTTTCTTTTTATGAGAACAACTACTTTTTTTTTTACACCACTCATAACCAAGTCATGCCTTTGTGAGTGATATTAAGATTAATGTTCACATACTGTAGTATACACAGTCTGGTCTGACATTCACTAAATCAGTATAGTGTATCTTAAGGTAAGACATTTACCCTACAGATGACTAATTTCCGTGTTCTCTATGCTCTCTGTTGCTCGGCCAGACACCACCTGAATACATGCAGTGATCTAATTTATCGCTGTGCACTTCACAGAATGAGAATTGATTGAAACTTGAGGAATAGAGTGGCATGAATAACAATATCATGGAGTGAGGAAAACGGGGACAATTAGAAGATCCATAGTCAGTTGGAAAATCAATGGTTTTGTAATTACATGTTGGATGAATTCAATTTACCTCCTTGGGCGATGCAGCACTTGATGCAGAGATGGAAAGCTGTTAAGTCATAGGTGTTGGAGTAATGAACATGTTGGAAGAGATTTTACTTTAGTTCATTGAATTATGTTCATGTTGTATGACAATTGACATTTTGCTTGACAAGGTGATTGATCCATCATCTTCAGAGCTTTACCCATTTGATCAGTTATTATATAATATATTGATTAGCGCAGCTTTAAGTTCTGCAGCACAGCCCTAAATTGATTTAAAAGTTCTGACAGTTACTTAAGATTTAGTTTTTCCTTAAATCTGCTAACTTAAAGAAGTAATTCTCTCCTGTTTCAGTTTGAGTGAATTGTTATTGTCAATTGTGTTCATAGACATGCTGTGAAATGGCAGCAAGTCAAATCAAAATGATAATTTCAGGTGCTCTTCCCCTTTATCCTATAGAAACTTTATTTTGTCTTCATGACATGTAAATAAGAGACAGGGTTACTGCTGGAGAGATGTACATGGTTATGGTCATCATTGGACATCAGATGCTGCACACTGAGGCTGAACAAACAATAATGTATTCATTGTTCTTGGAGAATTATTAATGCACTTTGTGGCAGGAATTTCCAGTCAGGCCTTAAAGTGCTGTGGCTTGAAAATGATCCTTTCTCTTGGCTGCTGCATAATTTATGTCTTTATTTCTTCAGAGTCCTATGAAAGGAGCAGAGGGATCAGTGATGAAGTACCAAAAAGCACAGGGGAAAAAATGTCCCTTGCATAAATAATGAAACAGATTGAGTTGTTTGAATTTATATCTGACATGTAAGTATAGGATTGACAAAGCAATTCAGACAGTTTGATTTACAAGCGCAAATGATCTATTCAGCGGATGAAATTTTCTAGAGTCAAAGGGGTAAAGGAGATTTCAGAAAATTGAACCAGTACAAAGAACAGAACTGAATGGGCCCCTACAGCCTTTGTTCTTCGAACCCAATGTACCCGTGAATCTGAACATGGCATGTACAGATATATGATGGTTCAGTAGAAAGGCAGCGTGTTCAGTACATTCCCTAATAGACTGACAATGTAGTTAGCAATGTTTTTTTTTTGTATTTTAGAGGAACAAAAGGCAAGTGTCAGTAGCGACATTTAAGTTCAAGTTTTGTCCAAGCAAATGAAGCCAATCACGTCTCAATACTTGAGAGTGGGTCTCAAGGCAATTATGCAGACTTTTCAGAGAAAGTCCTAAGTCAAGTTTCCAGTGACATCACAGCCAGTCAAACATGAAGTCTAAAGTCAGTTGAGAAAACTCAGTTGAGAAAACTTATTAAGTCTTGAGTTAAGTCTCCAGTCTTTTAGGGATTTTCAAGTGACGTCTGAGCCAGTCTCACATTTATTCTCAATAGACTTAATGCATGTGGCCATCCAAAGCCCGCCTGCTGTTGTCTTTTGTTCTGGGTTTTTACCAGATCAAGTCTTTAGTAAATTAAGTATGACTCAAGTATGAGTGTCAAGATTTCAGGTACAAGTTCTGGTAGACAAATGGTGGTTCTGAGTCAGACGTGTGGTATATTCACTGTTGGTGGGCACAGTGGGAGAGACATCAAAACAGGCATAGCAATTACACACAAGCTGTCTGTGGATTTGCATAGTTCATTTAACTACTGCCACCAGTTTCTCAATGGCATTAACAGTCAGTTACTTATATCAATATTTGACCGCAGAGACAGCCAGTTATGCTTTATTCCTCTGCTCTCCTTGGCTTTATTTAAAGAGTAAATGAGTTTCAAAGACACGCTTCGCTGACCTGTATGGTTTTGTTCCAGGTCAGTGTCGTTGCTTTCCATAATGCGAGAGACTGTGTGACAAGTCAATGCGAATCATGTTGCTCCAAGAGCTGGCAGACTATACATCATCATCTCGTAAAATTAGTGGAACAGGAACAATCGCTGTTAATAGTACCTCCGTGTGAAAGCTTTTAATTTGGACCTTTTACCGCCTGATATGTGGCACATTATCTGTGAAAATAATTTGCGCTGTGTTTCTCTTCCAAAACTTTCACACTGCAAAGCTGGGGCTCCCAGATCATTTCCTACAAAGGAGGTTTGACTGCAGTTACAAACTGAGTCTCTGCTTGCCAGCACCGGTCTCTTGACACCGTAAATACAAACACTGCAACTGAGGCACATATGCTGTTTGCAAGGGGTTCTCAAAGTTTTGGTGACTGAGTTTGTATTTCTTTGTTTTTTAATTCAGGGAGCCTGCATATGATTAAGGGGTGGAACAGGAAAGATGCACATGTTAAACAAAATCTTTTTTTCATCTCACTTCCAAATCAAACTGTGGAGTTGTCACTAACTTTAGCTAACAGCTCTAGCATTGAGACCACAACGTAATTCCCTTCAACACTCGCAAAGTGCCACTAGTTGTGCAACCATTAGCTGTCTACAAGTTTTCATTCCTAACCTGAAAGACACTTGTTAGGGGGGGGCAGTTTGACGCAATAGCTGTGTGTTAAACGTGAGCTATTAAAAGTGAAAGTACTGAAATGGGCTGCAGATAATAAATTATATATATATATATATATAATAGCAAAAGGTTGTGTAGTGCGATAATGAATGACAAAGAATGCCATAATTGTAATGAAGTAAAGCAAATGACTAATGACTGACCTGCTGATTGATCCTGTTGTTGATCTTGACTTTTTGTGGCATACTTTACTATGATAATATTTCTGATATATGTTTTGGCATGCTATACCGTGGCAGTTTGACAATTTTTTAACAAAGAGTATTATTATGCTTTATTTTGACATACTGTACAAAACCAGAATCAGAATCGGTTTATTACGGTTTATTAAGTGCATTTGCACAACTGGGAAGGGGAATAAACTGTTTTTATTGCAGTAGGTATTGGTCCTGATAGACCACAGCCTCCTTTCTCGCCTGCCTCAGAATCTTGGAGCCGTACAAGTCATGGACGTACAGCAGATTGCAACCAATCACCCTCTTAGCAGAGCAAATTATACTCTGCTGTCTGCCCTTGTCCTTGGCAGTGGCTGCAGAGTACCACATGGTGATGGAGGTGAGGATGGACTCAGTGATGGCAGTGTAGAAATACACCATCATTGTCTTTGGCAGGTTGAACTTCTTAAGCTGCCTCAGGATGTACATCCTCTGCTGAGCCTTCTTAATGATGTAGCTGATGTTCAGCTCCCACTTAAGGTCAGGAAGCAGAAGGAATCCACAGCGTCTGCGAGGGAGTCACACAGGGTAATAGGTGCAGGTGGGGCTGCGTTCTTCCGGAAAACAACAACCATCTATACTGTCTGACTTTTTTTTACTTTTTTCTAAGTGTTATATTATGACTTTATTATGACTTTTTAAAGAAATACTATACTTTGACTTTTTTTCTACATACTATACTACTACTTTTTTCGACATACTATACTATGACTTCTTTATGACTTTTTCGACATACTATCCTGTTACTTTTGTCGACATAATATACTATGACTTTTTTGTAACTTTTTTCAACATACTATACTATGACTTCTTTATGACTTTTTCGACATGCTATACTATGACTTTTTTTTTTATCTTTTTTTATTACTTTTTTCGACATGCTATACAATGACTTATTTTGACTTTTATCGACATACTATACTATAACCTTTTTAGACATATTATACTATGACTTTTTGGACATACTATACTATTACTTTTTTCGACATTTTTAGACATACTATACTGACTTATTTTGACTTTTTCGACATACTATACTATGACTTTATTGTGACTTTTTTTTAACATACTATCCTGTTACTTTTTTCGACATACTATACTATGACTTTTTTGTGACTTTTTTGACATACTATACTATTACTTTTTTCGACATACTATACTATGACTTTTTTCGACATACTATACTATGACGTTTGTTGACATACTAGACTAGGACTTTTTTAACATACAATACTATTACTTTTTTGACATATGAGTATGACTTTTAAATGACTGTGTTCAACAGGCTATACCAAGACTATTTTATCTAAACATGCTATACTATGACTTTTTTCAACATACTATACTATGACTTTTTTTCTACATAGTATACTATGACATTTTTATTACTTTACTGTGACTTTTTCTATACTATGACTTTTTTTTTTCCGACATATTATACTATGACTTCTTTTGACATAATATACTTTGACTTTTTTATGGCTTTCATCCACATAATACACCATGATTTTTTTTTTGATTTTTGTCTTTTAAAATGCATTTTTCGTGGCAAACGATAGTATGACAACTTAATGAGAATTTCATGATATACTATACTCTCCAAAAGCTTTAGACATCTAACATGGCCACCAAAGGATGTTTAACATCAGGCCGACACGTAACTAAAAGGAATAACAGCAAGTTCAATTTGAAAGCATTTTACATTAATTTAATGATTCTTTCTAAAAGTCCAAAGATTATTTAAATCATTTAAAGACAGACTGGGAAGTGATTTCTTATAATGGGTTGTATAAATATGAATATAACTGACAACTTGAAAAATGTATTAGCAAATTAAATGATTTTTTTAATGATTCATTTTTACAATGCATAATTTAATAGTTAATGTTATCTATCAATTTGTATTAGTTTTTTATACACCACCTTCAACTTCATAATAACTCACTTAATAATAATAAAATCTGTAATTATTCCACTGGCACACTAATTAGCCCAAAAGTACATTGTTTTACATATATTTCAATGAAATATGATCAGCGCTAATTACCTTTATACTCTAGTTCAGTCATTCAAATGATTCATAGTGCTGAATGAAAATAATTAATTAAAAGATGCTTTATATAATATCTTTCCAAAAGCTTACCAAAAGCTGAACGTTCACATCAAAGCAGTAATTGTGTTATAAATAATTTACAAGTAAAATGTCATTTTTGAACTCGTTCCATACATCAATTCTTTACATATATGTTTTTACATGTATATTTTAAAACAATCCAGATCATCTAAATAGAATGAAAATGTATTTACAGATATGTTAATAAAGTGTAATCACAGTAGAGTATGAGACTAAAACAATACATTGACTAAAATGGGCAAATAAAATAGCTCTTCAAAACACTTACTCAATATCTATTTTAGTTTCAGTAAAAATGCTTTTGTGCACACACACAATTAGGAATAATTATAAAAAGCATTTAACCACTTTAGTGAGTAAAAAAAAAAAAAAAAGTTAAACTTTAAATCCTTCATTTTGACAAATGATGGCCATGAGTGTCAGGCAGTGAGATCTGGGCTACATTTGTTGTTACAGAATGGTTAAGAAAATCCAGTGATTTTCCACATCCTATTTGCTTTGCATTATTAATATAGAGATTCTGTTTGTCATAAAAACCAATCCATTAGTTACACCCAGGCAAAAAAATCACCTTGCATAATGTGGAAGTATTAGGCAGAAAGATTGATTATCCTGTATTTACTTATACATTGTTTTAACAGTTTGTTACAGTCTGAAATTTGCATTCTGAGTAAGACTGGATGAAAGATTTCCTTAAATATACAAAAAGGTGAGTTTCATGCAACTACATGTGGAATTACTGATGTGGTTGTCATTGAGGAACAGATGACTATGATTTCCTTGTGAGAATAATCACCATCTCTGCTTCATCTCCTGCTGCCACCCCGCCTCATTCTCCCAAACCAAGAAAAAACAGCATTCGGCATGTTATTAGGGATTGGCCGAGTGAGCTGTTGGGGGGGTTATTGGGGCCAGTGACTCTGCTCAGGAGTTGCACATCTTCCTCCAAGTTAGCGTGAGGCTCTAGTGCTGACATAATGCCATTTAATGAGATGCTTGAGTCCACTTAAAAGAACAAGACTGAAATGTTGCTCCTAATCCTTAGCTCCATCTTCAAGTTGCTTTGTGATAACAGAGGCAATTCTGAATAAAAAAAAATTGGTATAGGGCTGTGTATACTATATGTGTAGACTGGGCGAAGTAACTTCCATGACTAAAACAGAACAAATTCCACAGTAAAGTGGCCGGTTGCACCAACAGTGCTTACTTCTGGTCTGAAGCTGGTCATAACTTGGCTTTCTAAACCTTACCTAATAGTTACACCGGTGGTTGCATCATCTAGGCTTAAGCCTTCTTCTTGCCAAGACCGGATGTAAATGTTACGCCTAGTCAGGAGCTCATTAATTATTTCCTAAAAATGTGGTGAAACAGCTTGAAACTGACAGTTATGTTTACGTGAGTTGGTGAAGATGTGCTGGGTGAAGCAATCTTAAACACAAACAATAGGCTATGTAGCCTAAACTAAATTATATTATTCAAAACAAGTGACATTCAGTTTTGTCGTTTTTTAATGCCATTTGATGAAATCCTGGATTTTTACCACTGATGATGACAGCTGACCACTAGTGTGAGTAGACAGTCGGGCCTTCGGAGTTTGATATGATATTTGAGTTGGATAATTATGTACAAAGTGGTGAGATTTATGCCTGGTCAGACGTGTTATCAGTTAGTTTTGGTTTCAGTACAGTATGACTGAGATGTTTAACTATTACAGCTTATTGACTGTTGTAGCTTAATATCCATGAGATTTTCTTTTCTCTTTCTTCAATTCTCCATAATGACATTGCCTCAAATAGTCCTTTCTCGTCCGTTCTAAAGATGGTTAGGATTAAGCTTAGTGAGGACCGGTTGGTGCAACCTGCATCAGAGGATCTTTTGGAATAGTCCCATCTGAAAATTTGATGTAGTACGCTGTTCTTGGGGAAATAAAACATCCTGCTGAGAACAGTTCAGTGAAGAAGAAATCAATGTGGCGTCCCCTTTCTCCTCAGCTCCAGAGTGTGCAGGCCCTCCTGGCGTCCCAGGGCATGCTGCGTGCCGACTTTATGGGCCGTCTCTGTAGCGGTGATGTCAATGTGGGCGTACTTGGTGGAGCTCTTTCCTGTTAAGACACAAAAAGAGACCTTTTAACTTGAAGTATGTCATAGAACGTCTAACATTTTATTAATCATCACTGTTGAGTTAATATTCAACGCGTTGTCATTTGGCTTGCTGCGAGAAAGCTAGCTGCTAGCTTTGTTATTGAAACATTTAGTGGATTGACAGCTTATTCACTTTCTAACCAATAATTAGAGATGAAGATTGGTACCAGTCTCATGTCTGACTGTTAAGTATGAAACTTTAGCCAGCCATCTTGTTTGTTTAATATTTACTAAAAAACAAAGTGTAAACATTTTGTTTTACACCCTATTTGTACAAATAAAAAAACTAGACACAACATTTGTAGATGGCAGCAAAAGCATTGCTGAATCAGCTTTAAAAAAAAATCCAATTTCGAGAACTGCTGAAAACATCCAAACAAACATGACAACAGAGAGTTCAGAGTGAAGTGGATCTCTGCCCTTGCTGCCAACATGATTGCTTTAGGTATGCGACTGAGTGTCACCACACAAAGCAGAAGAATATGGCAATGATTCAGCTGAAGCCTTTCAAATTCCCCTCATCCATATTCAAGTAACTTGCGATTTCCTTATTTGTTTTTCACACAAAGAAGAGCACCAAATTATGGTTCTGTTTAAGCAGAAATTGCCCTGCATTTGCGTGAATATCACTGTCATGCTTGGTCTCATGCTACAGTAATGTGTTTTACAGTCCCATAAAATTGAGGAACTCACAACCAGTCGCTAACAACACATCGACAGGCCTTGGAAGAGGATCCCATTTGAGCCAGTGAATTCACAGCTGTGATCTGAATGCCATGGGACCCCCTTTCAGAGGCGGGATGAGAACCCCCTCCTCCCGGATATGAACTGTATTGCTGACATTAGATATTAACCTCTCTCATGACAGAGCCTAAGCGGTCCTTGTATTCCTGAGGGCAATGACGCTGATAGCCAACTCATCTGTCAATTACAGCTCACTACAGTGTCTCTGATGACAATGACTCAGCTGTCTTTTAGTGAGATGAAAGAAAATCCATTGAATTGTTTGGGAGCGATTCCAGTAACTCTGACAAAGTGAAATAGAATTATAGAATAATCATGTATCAAGAGTGACTTTTTATCCTCTTGGCATTAATATCCTGATTTGTTTTAAGTTGGCTCTTTCATATCTGTCTGTAGGATTTGAACATGTTTTTAAATATTGCTTTTTCATAAAGCTGTAAGGAGCAGAAACAGGAGCACAAATGAGAAAGCCTTGTATGCTCTGTGGGCAAAGAAAAGAACATAAGGTCAAGACTTAGGTCATTTTAAGTTCAGGATGTGGATTTTCTTTTAAATTCAAACCTTTGCATTTAATACCTGCTTACATCTAAAAATGAATTATCTTCATTAGATATCCTCATGAATCTTTCATGAGTTTCGTATGTATATCTGAATATGCATTATAGGGCATTAATCATTTTCTAATTTAGATGATGATTTACCGCATCACCATTTGTGCAGAGCTCTGCTTCTTGAGTGCACAGATTGATACAGGGATTAAGATGTATACAGTGGAACAGCGCATTATTAGCATTAGTTAATATATGTCTAATTATAGCAAAGGAGTTATGGGTGTGTGCTGAAGTATATAAAATTTGACCCCATATCAGTTAAAAGAGGAAAAATACAGTAATTCAAAATTATTGCCATTACTGAAATATTACAACTACCCTCTATGGCTGAAAATGTTCTATACCTGCACCTACAATACCTAGGTTTTCGTAATGATACTAAAATAAATACTTCCCATCTGCTACTGAGACAATACTTAATATCATTTTTTAAAATTTATGTTTTTTGTTTTTTTGTTTTTTAAATGAACCTCTGAATTTACAAGAATTTGCCTAATAAAGACAAGCTGATGAAACTGACAAGACATTCAATGCCAGCTTTTGCTCCAAGTTTCTTATTGTATTTTGTAGTTTCCTATGACATCTATTTGAGTTTTCAGTCGTGAATTTGAAGTGAAAATGATTATCTGATCTCTCTTGTTGCCCGACAGTAACAGACGATTTTCAGACGACAGTAACCCCCGACTGTTCAACATTCCTGCTGACTGAATAGGTTAAAAAACCTGTATTAATTGCTTTAGAGAGAAGCTGTTTGTATGTCAGCACTTTTACTTATCAAAAGTTATGCATCCCTTACTCTGAGGGGGGAGGTGTGCGACAGTCCCTCGGGGGCCAGGACCTGGCTCCTGAAGCTCCAGCTCCATGTAGTTGAGCTGCTTCTTGGATGTGGGACTAACAGGAATATTCACGTACGTCACACCTTCGCTGCGAGGTCTTTCAAGGAGCGGTGCCTCTGGGGGGAAAACGAACACTGCCCCTGCCAATACAAGAGTGTTAATTAAGCTCATGAGGACTTTATTCATTTGTGTCATTTTCTTTCTTTTTTTTTCAAGGTGTGAAAAGTACTTCATCCTGCTAACAAGGTTTGCCTTTGATTGTCTGGTAGCGTATACCGCCAAATAACTATCGTCTTCTGAAAAACATTTTAAGCACATAAAAGAGGCATTAAGTCGCATTTTAATGACTATTTCTTCATTGCAATGAGAATAGGCTAGTTATTTCACAGCGTTTTATCAAGGAGTTAGTGTTTTGCTTGGGGATTTGTTAACTTCCTTATATACTGGCTCTAAATATTGTAACAAAAAAATATGTCACATATGGCTTTTTCACGTGTTTCAATTTGTTTTCAGATTTTTTGGACAACAAAAGAGTTCTATGGCACAGAGGAATAAGCTCCACCAAGCGTTTGCTACTTGAAGGATATATTTGTCTTTCCATGGAATGTGTTGATAATAATGTAAGAGATGAAATTACACAAGCTTTACTTTGGCACTTATTTGAAAGTGTCATTATGACCTTAATTAAACGATAACACTGGCGGAATCAAGGATATGGCTTTGTCATTATAACCCTCATCGAAAGCTAGAAGATCTTTCCCTCCAGTGTTAGGAAGTCTCGAGGCAACAGTCCTTATCACAGCCTAATGTTAATTGGAGTCATTTAAATATAGACATCTGCATTAGAGTCACTATATTATTTTCAACAGTAAGCACAGCAGCAGATCATGCATCACTGGCACACATTGTATCCCAGAGAATTGCCTCTTCCCCCAGAGGCTAATTATGCATAATTGGTTAGGCCCTAGGGATAATTTAGATGCATTAGGGTCATTTAATATTACGAGGCTGTAAAACCAGAACTTATGTACCATTTGAATCCACCATCAGCACTACACGTATCCAATATCCAATTCCTTAAACATGTGAAAACTTATTGTGTTTACTGACACAAGATTTTTGTTTTTGTTTGATGAAACCTTTAAGACAGAGAAAAAACGAACCTAAATTTATAGCCTAATCTCACATGAAAAAGAATCTCTAACTTTATAATTCTTGGGATTTTTTTTTGTTGCAAATTACACAAAATCCATATAAACTGATTTTTTTTTTTCAATATTCACAACACCAACAGATGTACAAATCCCTGGCAGATTTTCTGTTTGAAATTAGTAAACTAACTGTTAAAAAGCATTATGCATTTGCACATTAGGTCAGATTAATGTACTTAAAAATAAGCGCTTTTAATGTCAACCTGAACACAAGCAGTATTGCAAGTAAAAAGAGCAAACACTTCTTAAATGGTAAAAGCTATTCCGTTGAAATGGGTTGAGGCAAGATTCCTTGTTAGCTTTGAAACATCTTTTTTCTGCCGACTGCACTGTCAAACTCACAAATTATAGCCACAGTGTTGCCTACAGTGTGTTGTCTATGTCATTTATTGTGCTGGATTGATGGTTTCCAGTGAGCACAGGAAGCTTCAACTGTCATAAACCTAAAACCCACCCAGCATAAAAAGGTGCAGAGTAAATATTATTCAGTTCAATGTCTTTTTGATTTAGTTTCAGAGCAACCGCATAAAATATGTATTTTTTCAGCTCTGTGACACGTTTTCCCAATCCTTTTTTATGCTTGTGTCTAAAATGCCAGTAATGATAGCTACATCCTTCAGTACACTCAAGGATATCTGAGAAATCTGCACAACCTGCATACTAATGTTGTCCCCCAAGAATAGAGACAAGTGAAAAGTAAGATTCTGATTCTGAACAGTGATATAAACATTTGTTAGTGATATTGTGTTAATGAAAATAGAACAATTAAGAGAAAAGACAGATTAACTGATGAAATTAGGTCACCTACATCAGCACTGTTCATCGGAAACGTGCATTCCAAATCATCATCATGCTACAGCATCAAGCTATTTCAGCAGTTAAAGGGCCAGTCTGTAATATTTGGGGGGATCCATTAGCAGAAAATGGAATATAATATTCATAACTATGTTTCCATTAGTGTATAATCACATGAAACTAAGACTCACTGTGTTTTCGTTAGCTGAGAATGATGCCCTTTAGATTTATATACGGAGCAGGTCGTCTTCACAGAGTCCACCCTGTTGCACTGCCATGTTTCTACAGCGGCCCAGAGCGGACAAACCAAACATTGGTTCTCGAGAGAGCCTTTTATGTTTTTATCTAACCCGGAGGCCACCGTAGTTCCCCGTCATCCTTTGAAACTGTGGTCACGTGAGTCACAGAGTGCAAAACCATGGTTCCACCAACGCCGCACTGATCCGCCACCAATGAATCAGTTTTCTTCTCTTGAACACAACTAAGTCATAACAAAACAAAAATTAATTAACTGCAAGTCTGCTGATGTTTGAAGGACAAATAGAATATCTAGATCACAGAATGTAATCATTTAATTACAGCTGCTTTGTTTGTAAAATAATCCCAACAGTAGGAGTACATCAACAGAAAACAGTTCAGCTGGGGGCATTTAGTGCTCAAAACACTAATGAAGCTATCTCTAGAAGATATAGTTATTATTCACCTCCATTTAATATACATGCGCTGGCAGAATCATATTGTAAAAACATAAAATGCTGCATAAAATGCATTGGTTTTAGTGTCATAGATTCATATGTATCTGTATAGCTACAGCTGAGTTGTAATTACACTTTTAAACTATCATCATGTATATGCAGCGCTATAAATTGTGTTCAGAGGCTGGGTAATGCGTGACATTTGGGGACAAAAAAGATTTCTCCTACTTTGACTCTCCCTAAACGGCAACAGGCAGCAGCCATTAGCAGCTCACAGGCATCAACCCCAGGGGACACTCACACTCATATTATTGAGAGGCTATTAGACGCCAGCAGAGTCTTGGTGGGTTCAGCCTTTGGCAACGTCTAAAAAGGTCCGATCCCTGATTGATCAGACACCAAGCAGCCCTCGCAGAAGTGTTGTGTTCTATAATGGCCACCATCACAACAGTGGGTTTGCCCACAGCTATGAGGCTGAGGGACTTTTTCATAATACAGTTTGCTAAGGAGGCAACCTGGTTGAGCTTAGTGACCAGAATTCCCAAAGTCAACTGCTTTTGAGTCACCTGTTCAAGCTGGTTTTCCACCTTTGTTATTCTAGCAGACATACAATGAGGTGGACGTGAAAACATGTCTGAAACCCCAAAGGAGTAAAGACTTTTCTCAATATGCAAACACATTCTCACGTAAAAGGCAAACACTTATGCTATGTTCTACAGTATTTTCACCATTTGTACGTTAATATGATGATTACTGTCGAGTAAAACAAACAGCAAAAATTCCCTGCATTAGAGGCCCGGACCAACCAGGAGGTGTCATTGGTGTAGGGACAAAAAGCCAGTCTCCCTCACCGGCTTCCCACCAGAAACTTTGCTCATCAAATCGCATGATCAAGCCAAAATGACCACTCTGCAATTTTGGGCTTTCACAGACGAATCAAAAATCATGACAGTAACATCTTTGGTCTTCGGTACAGATGATGCTCCTACACTCAGTCACCAATTTATTGGTTACACCTAGCTAAAAGTAATGCAGTCAATCACAACAGCCATGCCATAAATTCTCCCTTCATGAATGTTATAATATTTTGTTGAAACTGTTTTATAGAGAAGTTGATGCAACTCGCTTTGGAGGGTTTAGTTTGTGCAGATGATGAACTGCACTACATTATACAGACTGGTGTTTCTGTTATTTAGCCTATGACACCTGCCTAAATAAATCAGAGCAAAAGCAGAACAGGGAACCTTACAAGGGATTAATTGAAACATCTGACAAACCTCCAAACTGATCTTATACACTTTTGTGCAAATTGTGTCCAAAAGAAAAACTTGGTCACAAACTATGTCAAAGAGACATACAATGATCCAGCAATAAATGCTTTTACACAGTGTAGAGTGGTCTGTAAAAATAGTAATGCCAAAGAAAAATGTCCCACCAAAATTCTTAAAGCTTGCACAAAAGAATAGCCATGGGTGGCTGTGGCACATGAGGTAGAGCGCTTGACCCACGGCCACAAGGTTGGTGGTTCAAACCCCTCTACAGGCAACATGCCGAGGTGTCCTTGAGCAAGACACCCAACCCCAAAGTTGCTTCGTTGCAGCCCACTGCTCCTCAGGGATGGGTCAAATGCAGAGAATTGTAATTTCTCCATTGTGGGATTAATTATTATTATTATCATTTTGACCTGATGTCACATTGTGGAACCAAAATACATCAATATAACATCAAGTAGTAGCTGCTAACTGCACTGTTTAATGAAAGTGTTACCCAACTACTCAGCACATGAAAATATTAAACGCACTTCAGCTGCCATTAAGCATCAAGCCTGCATCCTCAAATAAACCCGAGCCACTCGACTCGGTCGCCTCCTGCACGTGCCCGTCCATTAACTGTTTGCTGAGGCAGGTTGATGGGAAAGATGACAAGGGAGCCGAGCGGTTGTGTGTTTTAGGTACGCAAACATGACTGATGGGTTTGGTGCCACATTGTGACAGCTGCTGGGACTTCCTAGAGCAGGTGTGCATTAGACTGAGGGCATGTTTCTGAGTGTGGGATGCTTAAGTGGCCAAAAGTCCCCCGGCAGCTGTCCTCTCACCTCACCATCAGGGCAGGTATCCTGTCACACATCACTGCGCTCTCTGTTTGTTTGGATCTGTGGGTTTTCTCTTGACACAATTGGCTCTTATGTAACTCGAGTTTATGGCGTTACATAAAACGTGCCCTTTATTCCTTAATTTCATGCTTCATATGTGACTCATCTGATATCACATAATTAATACAATTTAAACTTATTTCCCTGTTTTGCCCCAGTTTGTTACTTAATGCCCTGACCCAAGATTCAGTTTTTCTTTATTTCTGTGTCTCTGGTGACTTATGTTAACCATAATCCATATTACCTCTTTCACCTAAACGGGCTATATATTAACAAGTTCGCTTTGTAGTTGGCTCCGCAACAGCCACACATGGAAGTAACTGGGTGTAAATATTAAGAAACAACTGGTTTATCTCTCGGAAAGACTAGTTTGTATGAGCAATCTGCTTTAATTTGGTGATGTGTGGATCTCCACTTAGATAATATTCAGCTAAGTTTGAATTTATGAAGAGTTCATGCCCCTGGCTGCGCATGTAATGAGTCTGTATGCAGCACTGATTGGAACATGCTATTTACTTTATGAAAACAACTTCCTGTCAATCTCACAGTCCATTACCCTGAATAGAGTTGAGTAAACATTATGTGTGTGGAGTACGTGTCTGTTCCTAGCATCACCCTTACGGATGCAATGCCTCCTGCCAGTCTTCCATTTCACACACTGAATCAGCCTCATTTAATTTATTTATTCATGCACACCATAAACAGGGGATGTGCTTAAAGCCTTGTTCATTCAAGTGCATGAATCATGAATTTAATTTACTTTTTGTAAGTGAGTCCTGGTTATCGTAAAGGCCTGGGAAATGCCTGACTGAAAAAGTTCAGACGGTCCATTCCACAACCAACAATCTGCATAATTTAACTGGCCAGGTTGAAAAAAAACAACCTGATTATATTCATAACTTGATGTCTCATTCACCTTGAGTCTCTTGAAGGAACCTCTGCTGACCACAGCTGCCCATCAGCTCGTACTTGCTTTTTTCTTCTGCCTGTTGGACACACAGACAGTACACACTGTTGATTAGAATCTGCAGTAAGCGACTATACCCGTATATTTATGACATAAGAAGTGTGACGATGACCTTATCCTCAACAGCTCGCTGGACACGTTTGGGGTATTTATAGACAGAGGCCCAAATTCAGGGTTTACCAAGAGGTCAGGGCTACGTCTGCAATGGTTCATCGTTGTGGATGGATAACCATGCCTTTTAAATTGCAGCCATGTAATCTTTGATTCTAGACAGACACTGTTAGCACAGCTATTGTGGTGTGAAAAAGTGGTGGAGAAGTGCAGCCATATTGCTTTCAGTGTCATCCATCGGCCACTTTTCACACAAAGAGGGATTTATTTGATGGAACCGTCTTCACACTGAGAATGAGTGAGACTAGTGCATAAAAGGGGATATCTGTAATGGGCATCAGCTGATTGCTGACCCTTTAATAGACAACTTCTTGTATTGTTTTTTAATATTCATGTTTCATATCAGGAGTTTCCAGAGGTTAAATTAATTTTCACATTCAACAGCACCTAGGCTTGTGATGTAACACTGGCATTAATAAAGTATCTGTATTACACACAATAAGTTTGATATCTTGCGAAATCCACTTATTCACTTTCTACCCACATGTTAGATAAGGAGATTGATACCACTCCCATGTCTGTGCGTTTGTGTGGAGCTGGATACAGAATGCGATTAGCTTAGCTTAACATAAAGACCGGAAGCAGAGCTACAACAGAGCTACAACAACCACGAACAGGTTCAACCAGTTAGCCCATATTCCTGTTAAAAACTTATGTAAGTAACAGATGATATATTATTTACTGAATAAAATGGTTTCATGTATCATTATAGAGGTAAAAAGTCAATCATACATAATCAGCTGCAGGTTTATACACCTGGATAGAACTAATACTAGTCTAATGCAAAGCTGTGCAATAAATCCTACTTTCATTAGAGTTATAACACCAAGACTCCGTACTTTATGACCGTGAAGTTAAATCAACACCTCTGGAGAACATAAAATGTCAACTGAATGTACTTCTGAGGTCTTATCATCCAACCCTACTCTATTGCTTTTTGGACTTTTCTTCCTCTTGGCTGAACGAACAACTCTGAGAACAATGTTTCTCATCAGAAACCAACATGGAAGTCCAAAGCACAAGATTATAGTTGAGACTGTACACATTTTAAAGTTTAAACATTAAACAACATTAGTGAAACAATCCAGACTTCCTAAACTATGCTTATTTCAATCCACAAGTGGGATAACAAACGGGACAAGAAGTTTCAAACTACATATTTTGTTCATGTTAAATTTCCGATATTACTTGAGCCTAAATGTTAAGCTGAACTCAAAATGTGTCAGTGGTTGATAGCATTAAGCGGATTAGAGTTTTGAATGGGCCTACCTCTGAGTTCTTCTCCGGCGTCCGACTCTCCATGATCTCATAAGAAGGATCAGCTCTGCGTCTTTCCTCTTTACTATTAAGCCTTTTGTCTGGTGGGAGAGAAAAACAGAGGGTGTTTTTAAATATTAGAAATTAAACTGCAATCTCTTGTGCCAATAGTCAAGGCCTAATTTTTATCCCACATTGTTTTCTAATCCATTTTTTAAATCAAATTAGACATGGTGCTCTTTGGGTATAAATGCATGAATTCATCCAGACCCAGTGGTGGTGACAGATAACAGTAGATTGATTCATCATCTCACAATAACATCGACTATTACACATGGGGAAAAAAATCATCCCCGGTGCAGGAAATAAGAGCTGTATTGATAAAATGATAACGTGCAATACATCACAAAGAGGTTTAACATGCAGTCGTTTAGTGTCATTCCGTGTGCTCCTCTGCAATATCTTGTTACTTATTGGTCAAAATGTATGCCGATATATCTGTATTAAGCTAATACAAACTGACATATCAGCCCGGTAAATGCATTGTTCTCCTTGGCATATACAAACAAGTCGCCAGTTTATTAGGGACAACTAGATAAACACTAATACAGTCTACTCTTACACCTACAATACATGACCTATTTGGAGTGTTATAAGGTTCAGTTGAAACTGTTTTACAGAGTTGCAAATTCAACTGTATGATCATTTTGGAGGATGCAGTCTCTCGTAGAGCCTAAATATATAATTTATGATTTCAAAGTTCATGCAGTAACACATTCAGTCCCATCTTCTTCTTTTCAAAGCCCGTCAAACTCAGTTGTACAAGCAACACAAGAAAAGGAAACTTCACAGAGTGCAGAGAGAAAAACAAGCAGTTGATTAAACAAAAGAAGCCAGAAGGAGAAGAAGTGTGTTTCTTTTATTGATAACAAGAACAGAACGGAAACAAAGAGAAGATCCACTTCAAAGGTCTGCAGAGGTAAAGGACTTGGAAAAAAACTTGGTTGTGAGTTGGAGAGGAAACTGGAGAAGAGGCCTCTTACCTTCACTGGTCACTGTTGGACCATTCATCTCTTCATACTGACACTGCAGAACCACGCTCTGTGATCCATCACTGGGAGCTTGGTAGAGCGGGTCCTCATTTACAGCCGCTTCATGTTCTTGGTTTTTCTTTATGTGCAGCCCAGTTGGAAAGGTTTGTAAAATGGAAACGTTCCTGTGGCGGTTCATATCAGCAGGTGCGACCCGTGGAGGAGGATGGCAGTGCTCTCCTCGACACTTTAAACAGTTTTCGTAAATGACAGCTCTTTTGTCTTGCTCTGAATCTTGTAATGGTACACAGGTGCCAAATGATGCAGATTTGAGCTCATTTCCAAAACTAGGGCTCATTGACTCATAAAGGTTCAGTCTGTTAATCTTTGCCTCGAGCTGCCTATCTGCATTTGGAAAGCCTAGCAGATCAGCTAAGAGACTGGCTAATCTCTCTCTTCCTTTTTTTGGCGGCAGTGAATCCTCACTTCTCCTCACTGTTGGCTTCTCTGAGCTGTGGATGTTTCCAGAGGCACAGGGTTTCTCCAAAATTTGCCTCACTGCAATATTGTATTCACTGGCGGTGCAGGGTCTGCACAGGGATTTGTCAACACTTTGATCTGCTGGATTGAAAACATGATGTTCTGGAGGCAAAAAAAAACCTTCAACTCACTTTGATTTTTGTCCCAAATCAAATCTAGAAAGCTCCAGCTGCTACAGCATATTATGAATGTTTTTTTCTCTAACAGGCATCAACTCTGTTCATGCATGCAAGATTCAATGCATGCAGTGTGCATACAATATTTCAACTGATTACACTTACCTGGTATGGCAGGTATTGCTGAACCACTTGCAGGGATGCATGGCGTCCCCTGTGAGATGAAACAGAAAATTAGACAAAATAAATTCCTAAATACAAAGTGGTTTAAATAGAAGAATAAGCAACAACAAACTCTAAGCCTGGTGTTTCATTAAAAGGCATGTAAAAAGGAACCAACAATGCCAACAATCCCATGAGAAGACCAAAACCTCCAGCCTCCTGTAAGTAAGGTCAATTAATTGTCTTTTTATGTGATTTGTTGACAATAAGAAGATATACAATATGGCCAGCCTTTTCCTTTAAAAGCTCCCCACAGTGGACTGTTAAGTTTCTATAACTCAAATACATTTATATTTTAAAGTTGAGATGAGTCATCACTGTATATGCTTTCAATGTCATGTCCATGTCTGTCAGATGACTACATCCATCACACAGAGTATATATTTTTGTAGCTTTATTACCAGTACTACCCCCTCTTTGTCAAACCAGCCAAACCATTCTAAGTCTGTTCACAACAGCGACACTGCAATTATACTACAATGTTTTAATACCAACCAATTTTAATGCTTGTATAAATATACTTCAAAATGTGAATTGACATGTATTTAGTAGTGGTTAGACGTTTGTTTTTTAACTGGCCCTTTAACTCAATAAACACTACAGGGATGGATTGTGTTGCTCAGGCTGATGGTGATAAATAACCTCCCACACTGCTCATGTCGGATAAGCTTCTGGCCAATAACTCCCATATTTACTTTAGTTCACTGAGGAATAACTTAAAGGAAACAAAGAGAAAGAAAACATTTTGTTCAGGTTATTAAATACAATTTGTCTTTCTTAACTAAATGCACCACCAGTAGGTGGAGCTATTAGTTTATAATATTCAATGAACATGACATACAACTGACATGGATACAGCAGAACAGAAATGTTTTCACTGTGTTTTCAAATGACATCAAACTCAAGAGTTCAAGAGATGTTTAAAAAAATATACTGCAGTTTTCTACTGAAAATCATCAGCAACACAAGAAAGAATCATCAGTATAAAACCGGTATAAATGATGTGAGACTATTATGTATCACAGCCAAGCAGGTCCATCAAATCAATCAAAGGGTAAAAAGATTTACTGCAAAACCCAACGTGTCTTTCTTCACTTATAGCAACTTATCAAGACTAAACAATAGAGAAAATAATGGGAAGCTGAAACAATTTAATTGTTCACTATTGTGATACAAAAAAACTAAATGTGACAATTAATGGACCAATTTATTAAGAAATTGATCCCCAGATTGACTGATAATAAAAATATTTTTTAGTTGCAGTTAAGCAAACTCTGAAGAAGAAATCCCCACCGACTCTATGAACGCCAAGCCAAGGATTAGAGCACTATCACTTCCTAGTTGACAGCTGAACTTCATTGATCATATCGAGAAGTTTTTACTACAAGATTATTTTTGTCATCTTATGACAGTATAAATGCCATGAATTCATTTGAATGGCATTCAGTTTGCAAGCAATACATAAGAGGTAGAGGTGTAAAAACAGAAACACTTGAAGTCAGTCGCGAGGTGTAAATATTCTACATACAATGACAACTTATGAGACAGATGGCCGATGTGACTGTTGGTCGTTTTGACACCAAACGCAGAGCAGCTTCACCGTCTGCCTGCAAACCTCAAAGGTCATATTGACAGCGAGCTACAGAACAGATGATACAGTGATGATAAGGCCTGCTCACAAAAGCTGCTACTGTATGACAAGGAGTTATACGACAGAGCATGTTCAGGAGACCATTTGAACAAAGAGGATGCCTTTTTTTTTTTTTAGCTAAACAGATGGCGAGACGAGAATATACGAGAATAGAACAACACTTATATCTGAGCTTAACCAAATGGTGTTTCTGGATAAAGGATAAAACACAAATGCATTAAAATAAGAACAAGCACAACTAACAGTAAGACATTTTTCTGCTTACCTTAAATCCACCACAAACTGAGCAGATCGTCACAATGGTTTTGGGGAAGGATGTGAGAGAGTCTGTGAGTTCACTAAGGGCCAACTTGTCTTTCTTACCCTCCTCTGAGGGTATTTGTAAGTGTTCACTCGTTGAATGTCTATCAGTGGTTTCTGAGTGGTCACCAGAGGTCATGGCGCTGCTTTTATCCTCCTGTGCTGAGTCTGTTTTGAGGCCTGAAGATGAAGGAGTGTCCTTTATTGAGACGGAGGGTTCATTGTCTTTGGTATCCCCACTTCCCTCCTGTATCAGACTCTTGGGGCTATCATAGAGATACCTAAGTGATGTTGGTACTTGGTATTCATGTCCAGAGACAGTGGTGCAAGTACACGGGCTCAGGTCTTGAGCCAAGTGGGGAGGCAAGCTGAAAACGGACCCAAAGTCCTCCCCGGGGGTGATATCCAGGCTGCCTGTGTAGGAGGAGAAACTTCCAGAGTAAGAGGAATGGCTGCCGGTGGCGATGCCGCTGTCAGCCGAGCTCTGACGGCCGATCTCCTGGAGCTGCCGGGGGGGCTTGACAACAGGCCGGTTTCCACCTCCCTGGTTGACGGAGAGCTTCCCGATGCTCGGTAACGACACTTTAGCTCCAACATGACTGATGCTGTCAGATGGGTTGGAGGTCGGCTCAGTCCAAATGGCCATTCGGCTGCCAATGCTGCAGTCTGATTGGCTGTTGTCTGACGTGTCAGAGGAGCCGGATATGCTGCGGTCGTCGCCGCCAGCAGACGGGCAGTATGAGGACGAGACTGCCAAGGAAGACAACATTAATGCAATTTTAATGAATATAATCAATAGCTTCAACGAAAACATTGCTTTAATCAATAACGCATTTAAAGCATCATAACACCATTATGACTGTTTTTTCCCCCAGGTATTCACCGCATGATAGGAACAATAAATCACTTGTGTGTGTAATGTCAAATCTGCAAACTTAATTTAAATCAAAGTGCAGCATCATTTAAAGCTAATGTATCATTTATTCTCTTTGGTGGGTGAAAGGGATCACTGAAGTTAAACAATGATTATGGGGGCTTTGGGATGATTGTAAAACGAAAAACGCACATTCAGAGCAGCAAGATTTGTGAAATTGATAAACTTTGATCTGCAGTTTGACAGTTTTTCTACTTCGAATCAGCACAGCATAACAGTGACGTGCTGTACCTGTGCTGCTCCTGTGAGAGAGCATGCTCAGTCGTTTCTCCAGCTCCTGGGCCTCGTGGTTCAACCTCTCCTCCGAATTCGTCCGACTGGCGCTGGGGTCTGTTAGAGAGAGCATCAGAACAATAACCCACAATGACTCAATTTAATTATATATACAAATATGTAGACACAAACACACACAGACTTATAATGTATACATCAAACAAACTAATGACGACACAGGAAGTTTCTGGAGTCTTGCTACTGTCACCGAGCCTGCACTGCTGTGACACAGGAACAGCTGTGAAAACTTATCCAACAACAACGCCAGAGAAACAAGAAGGGGACCCTTTAAACCACAAGAGCTTCACTCATGAAGGGCTGTGGTCTCAGGGAAATAAAATATCAGCCACAAGATGCTGGTGAAAAGAATAACTAACAAGCACTTTGGCCCGTGAGTGTAACAGGCCTTTGCACACGCACAGAAAAGGGTCACACAGGGGAACACCTTGCAGTATTTGTGTAACACTACAGGGTTTATTAATAGCGTTGCCACGTGCCTCTGTTGGCAGGCGATGGGCGGCTAGTGGCTAAAGACTGTTGGTGGTGTTCAAGGATCTCATGTACCTTGGAAGGTCACCTCTTAACACTGGATCGATTTTTCCCCCCGAGCCTACAGCGGTAATGTGGTAAATGGACCAGAACTCTGTACATGGTTAAGTTCACATCCTACATGTGGAATATTGACGTACAGTATACAAATGTGTCCTCAAATATATAAAAGAATGACTGGGAGAAACTTTAAGATGACTTTAGTGAGCCACTGGTGACCCTTGTCTCATATAGTTACATGTTGATCCTGTCAAAAATATACAAAAGTAACATGTTTATCCTACTGGTGTTCACAAGGATGCAACTCATATATCAACTTTTTAAAAACTTCACCCCTACTACAGTTTGGTGTAGACAAAGTAATATTTGAGTCAGTCAGAATTACATTTAGAATTTGTAGGTCTAAGGTCCAAACTGAAACATTTTGAGCCAAGATTTCCAATTTTTGAACTAACATTCAACTTTTACAATTTAGTCATTACTGTGATATTTGATTAGTATTTCATTTCAAGATAAAAGTTCAAAAGGAAGGAGAATAAATTCATTAACTCTTTGTCCTGATATTGTGTAACAAGAAGCACATAACACAAACATCAGGAGGCATAGCTTTCCTGGTGAAAAACATCTGTGCAACAATGCAGCTCAACAAGCCAAAGAGATAGAACTTCACATTTTTAAGGAATTGTACTTGGCCGGAGAAACCTTCAAACTATTATATATCTCAGTCGTAAACTCACCTTCAGAACTGGTAAGATTTAAAATAAGATTTGAATTTTTTTAACAAAGATTTCAAATGTGTGTGCACATTTAAAAAGAAATGCTTTACATTTGTTTAGAGTCAAACTTAAAACTTGTACAACCTAGCTAAAATGTTATAACTACTTTTTTCAAGAAGAAAACATACTTTAATCTTAGTATGACACAAAAAATAATTTAGTATGTTTTTAATGATTACAGTTTTAGTGTCTTGGTTAAACGTTAGGTGTACAAATTAAATCAAAGTGTACGAGCAGCAACTTTAAACAAAACAACTGATTGACATATTTCACATCAGTTGTCATGGCTGCATCCAAATAGAAAAACTATTTAGCTGCCTCTACCACAGCATCTCTACTACCTGCTCCTGAATAGAGATTCAACATCATACATGCCGTCTCATATGACGCCTGCACTCCATTTAAGTAGGTTTCTCTGCCATTGCTGCAGCACAGACAAATGGAGCACGGCCAACGAGATCAGAAAAAAGTGGGGTCATATCTCTCTGACTGACAGGCGTCGCAGCCTATCACACGCTGTATTTCTTGTGGCTACCTCAACTCAGCTAAGCTCCACTAACACCTCCTCCCCTTTGACTAAATTAGGATTTTCTGGCTACTGTTACTGGCAAAACAGCAGTCCTCACTACATTTATCTAATGTGTATGGTTATAAGATAAGCATCAAAAGTAAAGACACTGACACTAACAGTACTTATTGCACCCCTTGTGTAATTGCTCTATAAAAATAAAACTGACTTGATACAATCTAAACTGTATGCATTTTCCACTTTACCCTGAAGCAGGCATTGTCATCATCATTCCCTATATCGTCATCCACTGGGCGGATGATTACTTGTAATGTTCCTAGAGGAACGTAGTAATGCAAGTTTAAAATGTTCCCCACGGGCATAATGTCTGTATGCTGGAGACTAACCAGAGAGCAGGAAAGTGAAAGGCAGAGAGAGGTGGAAACATTACTGCACCCAAGGGTGACAAACTGATGAATGAACCTGGGAACATAACAGCAATTAATCAAAACAGAGGCGGAGAGATTAAGCCAGGAGCAGTGTCGGACAGAGACACAGACACCGAAAAGGACAGAGGTGAATTACAAGTGAGAACCATAGCCACAATTAAAGGCTGCAGAGGGGAATAAGAGTATAAAATGAGAGAGCGGAGGGGAGAGAGAGGAGCGGTGGGTGACTGAGTATGAAATGAAGGGGGGGAGGCAGCAGTGGAATCCTGTGGATGAGGTTACATACATGCCCGGAGTGATTAGAAGGCTTTCGCTGCTCTGCTTGTGTGAACTGTGACTTTGACCCCTTGCTCTCCCTCCAACATCCTCCCTGCTATTTATTCTATTATGCGCTACAATAATAGGAGGATGAGCTAAACCTGTGATTGAGCAGCGAGATGTGTGAAAACCAGAATATCCACGAGCGCCCACAGCTGCCCGGTCAACATTTCCTGCTAAGTCGTTCACTGGGTGAGACATTTTCTTTTAAAACTGCTAGTGTGGAAAATCGAAGGTGTTATAAGTGGACAGCAGAAGAGCAGATAACGCTCAACAGCTTTAGTAATATTAGACCATGCATCCAAATGTGTTATCAAAATAACAGAAATAGGAAAATTTCTTTTTCAATGTGCCAAGTAACAGTTTAGAGTTTATTTCTAAATGAAAACTGCAATAACTTTTTGGGCTACTTGAGGGCTAAAGAAACAAGCATTGTCTAAACAAATTCATGGCTAAAGTTTCAGCAAACAGTAGCTTTTATTCACATCCAGCAGATATGGAGCACCATAATCATTTATTTGGCACCCTGGCGAATGCAAGTCCAGTAGTCATTCTCCTTTTAGCTCCATTTTTGGTCTCCACCAGCTCTTGGGGGTAATATCTGTCTCTAAAGCTCCTAAATGCTCCATTTTGATCATCTTTAGTTGCTTAAGCTTTCTGTCTGTTTGGTGTCAAGCCAGTGGTGTACTGTTTATTAGTGCCTTTTTGCCATAAACAGTAGCATACAAAGAAGCTGACGAGACTGGCAACAGTGAATGAGTGACACCAAAACTCTCCAAAACGTTGTGGGGAGCTGCAGTCTGGTGATAATTCTCTTGAGCTTTGTCACTACATTATATCCTTTTACATTGTCATTGATCCATTGTTGATATAACAATATTGATACTAGCAAGTATCAATGTAAGAGTTGTAATAAAGTCAAAGTTGAGGAGGAACATAATCTGAAACAAATATTTTTATGTCAGAAAATGCCAAAAAATGTCCTAAAGCCCACACTGATATCTTAAAGTTTGTTTTGTCTGATTAATAGTCAAACCCCAAAAAGGTATTCAGTTTCTTATCACAAAACACAAAGAAACACAGCAAATCATTACAACTGCTAAAATGGAGTCAAAAAAAGTTTGCCATTTTTGCTAAAGAAATAACTATACAATAACCCATTTTCAACATTATTGGGGATTCATTTGCTTTTCAACTTTCAGCGCGGAATCTTACAAAAACAAACTCCACACAGATACTGTCAGGTTTCCACAATGGGTGGCAAAGGAACATGAGAGAAGATTACAACCCTGCTGTAATGAGAGTATAACAAACCTAAAGGCTATTTGGAACTCGGCCCATTCTCCAGAATGCTCACCAGTAGCACTACACACTCAACTATACATAGACTACAATTCAATTTGCTTTTCCATAACCACAGTTAGTACAGTAGTCATCCTCTTACTGATGTTTAAGGTGACCCTTAGCTTTAAATTCACCACAGTACACTTAAGTCAGGGGTTAGGGCGTTTGACTAAAATTATAAATTGCTTCAAAGGATTAGCCAATTACATAAAAACAGCTGTCAGTCATAGTTTAGTCACATCAAAGCACATCCATCCACGGAGGAATCCTCTGACTCATTCTGCCAAAAATGGTTGGATTCCAGGAAGGCCGCACACCTAACAGCTATAATAATCCCTGGAGGCACAGGAGGGGAGCCAAGCATGGTTTGGTACAATTTTAAATTGTTGACTTAAGAGTTTTTCGGATACTCCTTGGCAACAGCAAGGCTATTATTTATCCAAAAAAGCATCACATAGAGATCCACCTTCTTTTTTTTTTAAAATGATAGTCCTTACAACTGATCTTTGTGTCTTTCTGTAACATAAAGGTTGGTGTTCCAGTCCAGCTAAGCAGATTTAAACACCTCTGGTACTGACCTGGCAAAACTGGCCGCAGTCCAAAAGGGCCTCTGTTGGGGGAGATGCCTCTGACATTGCAGTCGAATAGAAAGCTGATCTGCTCGCTCTCAGCAGATGCGAGCAAGAAAACACCGGCCCCTGTGGAGAGCAGACTTTATTAGTGTCAAGTTAGTTTTTGCAGCACTGAAGTACCCACCAGAAGGATCATGAAGTAATGCATAAGAAAGCTATATTTGCTTGATATCATTTGAAATGTTTCAGTTGTAGTGAAAATTTGACTGATATCTACTATGTCTGCAACAAACAACCATCTCATTTTGGATTTATTCGTTTGGTCTCTACATGTTTATAAAAAAAAAAAATTGAAATGTTTATTACAATTAACTAAACCCAAAGCATTATTTGTTTGTGTGATCAACAGTCCAAAGATTTGCAGTTTAACTTTCAAGTAAAAAAAACAGCAAATCCTAACAACTGAGAACCTTGAACAAGACTAAGAGTGCATTGCTTTCACAGCTAACCTGTTTGGTTTGTTAAGGCAGGGTGAGGTCTGTTTCCCAGTTCAGCATGCCAGCATGCTCACAATGACTGTGTAATGTTCACCAATTTTACAATCTTAGTTTAGCATGTTAGTAAGATTATATCAGCACTGAAGAAAAAATACAGCTGAGGCATATGGGCACAACAGTTTTACCAGTATGTGGTCACATAACATAGTATTGGAATAAATGTACAATTTTGACCTGATGATGGTGTTTGATAAAAAGTTAGTTGGATCATCAAAGTTGTTAAAAAAGTTGATAATTCATCCCAAGGAGAACATGAATGTTCAAACCAAATTCCATGGTAATCCATCCAATAGACAATAATCAACCTCATGGTGGCACTAGAGGAAATATCAAAGGATCCCCAAAGACAAAGAATAAATCAACTGAGCACCATAAATATATATACAAAGGTTTGTAGCAATTCATGCAATAGTTGTCAAGATACTTCAGTCTTAAGTCAGTGGACCAAACGATTGACATTGCTATACCTAGAGCAATGCTGCTACCACTGCTTTTTTTCTCCAAAATCCTTTTTTGCAGTTTAAAAGAAGAAGCCACTTGGGGGCAGTCATATAACAACTTTGCAGAAATAAAATATCAAGTAAAATTGAAAACAAGAATGATATTATCAAAGAATAAGTAAACTAATTTGGCCGGGCATTCAGTGATAACTTTTAGTACTTACAAAAATGATTGAGGTTTGATACGTAGCCCTTGTCGTGGCTGCGGTTCTACATTTCATATTAATTCACAAAAAGTAATTTATATTTACTCTTCAATGCTCCCAGTATGTCTCTCACATCAATTTAGAATGTCATCAAAGGTGATATAGGAATGCAAAGGTTAAAGGCCGTGCTCCCCATAGGTCCCTTGGCCTCCCCCTGACAATACGACCTGCTGTTCATTACAAGGTGTCACCATTAAGGGGTCGTTGTGTCGTCCTGTCCCTGAGACCACCCATCTCAAGGCAGGCCCCGATCACATTCCCAACACTCCTCACGCAGTGAGCAGGGTCAAAGGGTCGGCAGTAAAGTCTGAACAAATGTCTGCACCAGTCCAAACTGAAGATGCATTGCCTGCTGACGTGGATGATAGGGATTTAATCAAGTTTAAGTAATTCATTTCATCATATATTGTACTCCCACATGGCACAGACACTTTGGTTAGATTTAAGATTAATTTGAATCTCTTCAAATATTTTCTTGTTGAGGAACCACATCTACTCGTGTCATGCTTTTGATAGCAGGTGACTGAACGTCAGGTGCCAAAGCTAGAGACAAAAAAAATAAAGCAAAACAAAGGACAGGTGGCAGAGCTCATTTAGTCTACAAAGATTCTGTAGTGGACCCTTCTGTTCTCTTCTCTAAAAAGTGATAAAACACAGAGTCATTATAAAAGTTACAGAACTTATTAAATTGTGTTCAGTAAGTGGGAAGTGTTAACCTTCTAAAGTCACTAGAGCAAAGGCTGGCCTTATTATTTTCACAGCAGCAAAGTCATAGTTTGTTTTTGGACACACCACACTCTTTCTTTTTATTCTTTTCTTCCTTTCTAGGTGAGTTGAACTAAATAATCTATGGAATCAGCGGCAGCTTTCCCAAGGGGAACAACATTAACCTTCTCCAAGACATGGATTTCTTCATTAATAGTGAAATTAACAACTTGATATACATGTACACATTTAACTGTCTAGTTATATTCCCCCGCAAATTAAATAAAATGGAACTATACTCTAAGCAAAACTTTTGATTTTCTTTAAAGCAGCACAACAAGCTAGAACCACAACACAAATTAAGACATCCAGCAACATAAGCAATCATTTATATTTCATTGGTTTGTGTCCCCATAAGATAATTATTCTCCTTTTAGCTCTAATTTTGGTCTCCTCCTTCTACAAAGAAAAATATCTGACTCTTTAGCTGCTTAATGCTCGATTATGTTCATCTCAACACTAAACTAACTTTCTTCTTCACCGCTGCCAACTTTTTTGCTCAACCACATCACTGCTGCTTTCTCGCTTAATCACTCACTCCCCACTATACACACAATGGCTCTATTATTCTCTAAATTACTAACAACAATTGTCTCTAGATAGGGCTATTTGCGTTTTTGCGTCGTTGTTCTCCTACACGCGTGGCACACAAAATAAGTTCCATCAGGTTGCAATCTTCAACCAAATCCTACACTTGGCACCTTTGAAGATCCGTGAAGCTAAAATGAAGAGCTGGGTGATAATGATCTGTAGGTGTTTTTGTAGGAAGAACAAAAAAATCCCCTTCACATTACATTTAGTTATTTGATCAATTGTTAATTCATACCTATTTGTGAAGCTTTAGAATCTTCTTTATGTACTATTTGAGGAAATCTGTTACGCTGATCATTCAAGAAATAAAGACACAGCATAACAATATCATATTGATTTTCAATTTATGTTCATTTTTAATTAATAAAAAATTGTTGTGTGTTTTAATTTGTCATTCATGCGTAACTTGGTTACTGCAAAGCTGCATTTCCCGCTGGGATTAATAAAGTGTCAACCCAGGTGATTTTCCAACTCTTTGCTGATTCATTTTCCATACATCATTGTCTTCCATCCATCTGACTACTCATTTGAGCCCTTACATCAAGTGTGACAAGTGTTTTATAGCACACTTTGACTACTTGGCTCGCATTTACTACTGAAAAACTAGAATCATTACCGATAAACTCAACAGGACAAAAGGTCGGACAAATACAGCTTCAACCACAAGTGAGAGGTTCAACGCCGTTAGACTACTTCTCCCCTTGCTGTGGATACACTGTGCTGAAAGGTTACATGCCAAAGGAATGCACTCCTTCAACACTCAAACATTAAAATGCACCTTTGCGTTTACACACATTTACCCTTTTTTTTTTACTGTCTTTCTGAAATTGTGTTTATGTAATATCTGACCGTCTTCATATTATCAAGATTTAATAGAGCTAAATAAATCACACATCGCATACTGACGTGTCGTGTTTCCAGTGGGCTCATCGTGTTTCTGTAATGCTCTGATGTCTCTGGCATTCCCCTCATGCCTCTCTGTCCCCCTCCAGGTGTCGACATACACTCATCTCGGCTTTAATGGCTTCATGTCTGTTCCAAGATGTAAACTGTAGTTTACGTTTACCCTGGGACACACACACACACACACACACACACAGCAAGGACCGTTATAACTGAGCTTAGGGGGTAACTCCTGTTTCTCCAAAACAACTTCTCTGGAAAGACGCATGATGTTGAATTTCAGGCACAGCAGAAGTGATCCTGCACAGACTAATTTCTTCCAGCAGGTTTCTTGTTGTTATGAAGCAGCTGTTTTAAAAAAACCATGATGAGAACAAGTGAAACATATTTTACTGCCATTTACATCATATGCTTGCCATTACTCATCCAAGTAAATCAAATAACCAATAACAGCCCACTCTTTGGGATTTAACATCAACATTACACCCAGATGTGGTTGTTAACCACATGTTGGCGAACTGAAGAGATTGTGCAGCAATAAAATATCAATTGACACACAATTGTTTCTAGCAGAGATTTATGCCAACTGGATTACAAATTGGTGTGACTTTGAAGTATATCTAATGTCACAATAACCAACAAACTACCAGCTATGATTGGCCGACTGCAGAGAACACGCCTCAGTTTCCCAATGACCCAAGTCAGGTGTAACTCCTTAACAATGTGCCGAGATTAGGGGTGCATGAAATGAATGAAGCATTAATATTTCCCTTAATTGGAACAAAGTGAAACCTTGAAAATTCTAACTAAAGCATTTTCCCTCTTCTAAATGGCTGTAAAACAAGTACTACTTGTGACACTGTTGAATGAAAGATACAAATGAATCAATCATCTCCAATCACAGCCAATGCTTTTGTGGTCTGTCTGAGAAAGACAGGGCTCAGAAACCTATTTAATGAGCCATTAGCCTCTAATGATGTAGACCAATTTTACTCTAGACATTATTGTCATGACATGATGAAGATAGTGGTAGTCTGAAGTAAATTTTTGTGCTTTTTTCCCCCTTATTTTGATATTTTAACTTTGCTTTCATTTGTTGTTCTGTCCATTTTGTTGTTGATGTTCTGGTTTCCAAGCCTCCCATTTTGTCAACCGCTCACTGTTATTTGTGGTATTGACCTCTCATTAAACTTATAACTTTTCATACTTCCTTTAGTTCCCCTCATGCTTCACAAACACAAGCTATTTTAGCTGCATAAGCCAATTATCTTATATTCTTGCTGAAAAAAAAATCAGCAAAAAAACAAAATATCAGTTCATGGAGCAACATAATAGCTAAATGGCCAATATACCATTTAACACATCCAGATGTAGCACATAAAGCAACAACATTAAGAGCAAAAACTTACAGTAACCACATCTTGATCCTCCCTCGAACACAAATCCATTGGGTACAGGCCCATATCTGCGCAGGTCTGGAAGGTTCCAGTGGCCAATAATAACAGGAGGGACATCCCTGGCGAGAGCCAGTAGGTTGTTGCACAGATGAAGAGTTGCGGGTCCACTCTCCAACTTGGTCCCTGGTAAGACTCCAACGCTGAATCTATGAACTAAGGAAACAGAGAAACTAGTCAACTTCCACCATAAAACTTCAAGCATGATCTAACAAGTCAAGGTTTGTTTCCAACACATTCTTTTCATTAGAGACTTTTCTTTCTGGGGCTCTCCAATACGGTTCTACTGGACCAGTAAAGTCTGCCTAAGAAGTACAGAAGGCTGCATTTGTGATGGAATAATATTCACTGTAATTAGATGTGCAGTTGTGAAAAATACAGTTAAAACCATGCAAAAGAAATGGTTAATGTAGCAAGGAAATTGCAAGAGAAAGCAGTTATTATTATTTTATTTTTTATAAATTTGTCTTCACAGCCTGCACATGCACATGTTTCTGATAATCAACATTTAGGTTGGCACACACATAAAACACAGACACATATGAACATAATCACGCATGGATACTAATACATGCCGAAGTGTATTTCTCAAAAATATCAACAGGTTGAAAATAGTTGCGTTCCTGCTTCAAAGGGGATAGAAACACAGTGTCCTTACAAAATGATTACTTCAGCACAGATTTGATTTCATTCAACAATAAAAGGAAAAACAGCTGCAGACAGAGAATGAGATCAGCGAGCTCAGATCTAAAGCCCAATGCAGCCAATCACAGCCCCTCATAAACATCTGCATCATCGAGTCTATGAACTGTTTCTAATAAGAAACCAATGAGGATAACTGGATGTAAAATTAGAAACTATGAGCATTGCATTTGTGTGTCTGCCTGTTAGTTTGTGGAACTTCATTAAACACATATGTTGAGTGACCCATCAGCACTAAGCCAAAGATTTGTAGTGCGCTGAACAAACACTGCCAGGTGAGAGTGATGGAGGCGAGGATGAGGAAAGGTTGGAGAGCTGCGCCGCTTCGTCACACAGGTTAAGAAAGATTCATGCGGTGTCAAACAAAAAAACAAAAGATCTGCGAGCAGTGGCCTTCAGCCCACAGCCTGGCAGGTGACATTTCTGCAGGCTGGACACACACACACACACACACACACACACACACACACACACACACACACACACAGACACATTCAAGGACAACACACACTTTTATCTAGCCCAGAACAAAGACACAGGTGCATCTGTAAAAGCAAGCAAACACATATATCTTCACATGCACGCGCTTCAGTTTGGAAGGAACTTCTGCGATGCAATTTGTCTTAAGCACCATGTCCTCTAGCACAGTCTTGTCTCATAACACTGTCATTAGTGACTGCTTTCAAAATTCAGCTGGACTCCAGCCACCAGCCGAACAGTCCAACGCTATAATTAGCGCCTATTTGTTTACCACTTATTTATAACTTATACAATAGATCCACACAGTGGACGGTAGGCCTGAGGCTTGCATAATCAGTGACATCTCTAAAATAACTTCTCCATCTTATAATTATTATTATTATCATGACCATTTTTTTTATTATTATTATAATTATTATACATGTTGTGTTTAGGAGCTTGGCTATAAATGTACTTTTAATGCTATCATGTCAGAATTTCACAGTGCATTGATACGTACTGAAATGAACATCCAAATCATAATTATCATTTAGCCATCTTTGTCATAACCTTGTATTCAACTTTTAAAAAGTTTCAAAATGACCATCCATTAGCATTAGCACTCATCAGGATGCAAACTGATTTGTTTTGGTTAGGGAGGATGAAGCAGAAGCGTGTGACAAGCAGAATACATAGTCAATAGTTTTTTTAGGTCTGTGACGTTTTATGTCCATCCATTATCTTTAACCGCTTATCCTGATCAGGGTTGCTGTTTCTGTATGACACACAGAAACAGACAACAATTCACAATCAATACGGGAAATTAAGAGTTAATCAATTAACCTAAGCTGCATGTCTTTGGACTGTGGGAGGAAGCCGGAGAACCCGGATAAACCCACGCTGACACGGGGAGAACATGCAAACTCCACACAGAAGGCGTACGTAGTCCAGGAATCGAACCTGGGCCCCTCTTGCTGTGAGGCGACAGTGCTAGCCACCTTTTATGTGTTTATGTTTATCTGTAGTTCAAATTTTGGTTTATACATCAATTCAAAAAGAAGTAGAAAAAACACAACCACATCTATTGGTGTAACTCTGTCCAGCCTGCATCTTCATTAAAAGTGTTTTCATCTCTCAAAGTACAAATTATGACATTTCAACTATAAATGAGAATGTGTTGTTTACATTTTATTTTCATCAGAGAAGCCTCAAAAAGCAAACAGCAATTTAGGGAATCATCCATAACCTCAATAAAAACACCCCAAATACGTCAGCAACCAATTGCGTCTTCAAAGTCAAAAGAAGCATAAATATCAAGTATTAATGCTTGCAGTTGTATCTTTATGTCATTATGACAGCTAGGCGTTGCTTTAGAATATGAATTTGCACCATGTTTATCCCTTGATTAAATGTCAGTAAGGAAACTGCAGCTTTTCCAATATGTTGCAGCACAGCCTCATCCTGTGTTGAGGGAAGTTTGTTTCTTTCTCTTGCCCTCTTTCTAGGGCTCTTGCTCTAGAAAGGGGCAAATATTACAACTTGTGATTAAAATTGCTTGTTTTTTTGCATAGGTTTCGCGAATTGCAGGGAACTTTTCTTGTTCTGCAGTCAATTTCAAACACTGAAACCTGTGAGCATGATGGATGAACTAATCGGCTTGTTGAGAATTGCTTTGATTCCAGTATAGTGCGGTCAAATGTGCTATATTTCT